>NW_022680643.1:0-98470 GCF_009764315.1 Trachypithecus francoisi | reverse complement strand
ATTTAAAAAGAGATGAAGTTAAGGGGGGTGCATTTGTTTTTGAGTTAGAGAAGGGAGGAAAAACCTAACCTACAGGCTGTACATGCTTATCTCAGGAATGTTGGGGACTTAGGAAAGGAAGGCCAGAGGATTCAGTGATGAAGGCAAAGCCAACAGGAAATGGGAGAGGAGGGGAAGTGAGCCATTGTGTGGTAGTTATAAACAGGCAAGTCACCCTGTCTTGGCCAAGAGCTGCTTCCTAATTTCATCGTGTAGAAGAATCATTGGAAGGATCTTGTTAAAATGAAGATGCTGATTCAGTAGGTCTTGAGTTTGGGCCTGAGCTTCTGCATTTTTAACGTGCTGCCACGTGACCCAAGAGTTCACCACAGATGCTGCTTGCATGCAAGCACAGCTTTTTGTTTTGTTCTCCTTTTACAGAGTTACAAGCTCTAAAAGAATATGGGGTCCATAGCTTGTCCCACTTGGGGTTAAGCTACCGACATCCAGGACTACCTAGATATAGTCAGGGAGTTCCCTGCACTACAGCACCCACCATCACACCCTCACAAAGAGCAAGTGGGGTCTCATCTCAAATCTAGCCTGCCCTCCACTCTCCAAGTCTTGAATCCTTGGACTCAAGGCCTCAAGTCCTTGAGTCTTGGGCCAGCCTCTATCCTTTTCTTGCCCAAAGTCTGTCTCTTGACCAAGCCCTGTGTCCACAGATCTACATGTGCCCAGATGGGGACCTCTTTTTCTAATTCACTCCAAGGTGCTTTATGCACTAGTGGTGGCCCTGCAGCCAGCATTGAGAGGTGGTCAGGCACCATGGGCTGACTCTGGCCAGTATCCTGCCACAGTTGAACCTTGAAAACACTATACTAAGTGAAAGAAGCCAAACACAAAAGGATAAATACTGTGTAATTCCATTTTTATGGAAGGTCAAGTGTAGGCAAATATATAGAGGCAGAAAATAGATTAGTGGTTGCCTTAGGATGGGGGATTGGGAAATGATGGCTAAGGGGTTTGAAGTTTATTTGGGGAACAATGAAAACATTCTAAAATTGGTTGTGGTGATGAATGCACAACTCTGTGAATATGCTAAGACCATTGAGTCATACAGTTTAAATGAATGAGGTATGGTATGTGAATTGTATCTCAATAAAACTGTTATTAATGTAATCACAAATCAGTTGAGGAGCTCAAAGCAAGTGGTATAGAGAGGAAGCATTTGGGACTCTGACAACCTCAAAAGAGGGCAAGAACTGACATTGGGGCAGCGACTTCTCAGAACTCTTGAAGAACATCCAAACAGCTCTAGATATGAGATGCTGAGAGTACAGCCAAGTGTCAGTATAAAGAATAGCTCTGAGATACACCCTGGACAGGGGCTCAGTGAACAATGCTGTATTCGTCCATTTTCACACTGCTATAAAGAAATACCTGAAACTGGGTAATTTATAAAGAAAAGAGGTTTAATTGGATCACAGTTCTGCAGGTTGTACAGGAAGTATAGCGGCTTCTACCTCTGAGGAGGCCTCAGGAAACTTACAATCAAGGCAGAAGGTGAAGGAGAAGCAGGTATGTCTTACATGGCCAGAGCAGGAGCAAGAGAGGTGGAGGAGGTGCTACACACTTTCAAAACAACCAGATATTATAACTTACTATTGCAAAAATAACACCAAAGGGGATGGTGCTAAACTATTCATGAGAAATCACACCCCCCATGATCCAGTCACCTCTGGCCAGGCCCCACCTCCAGCACTGAAGATTACATTTAAACATGAGATTTGGGTAGGGACACAGATCTAAACCATATCAAATGCTCAGTGCCATTCATTCTTGCCGGCCTATCTCTGGTGCCCCACAGGATGCCTGACATGTAGGGACCACTCAAAAATTGAATTCAATGCATGCCTATGAAGTGAAAGGAATTCTAGCCACTAGATTGAGCTCTACTCCCAATTCTGCTTTTAACTCTCTGTGTGGCCACAGACAAATCCCTTCATCTTGCTGAGCCTCGGAGGCTTCTCCCTAAAATGCAGGGCAAGTTACTGTCTCAGGCATCCTCCCAGTCTGAGGTTCCATGGTTCCATGAATTAGGCAACCCATGCAAGGGAGCCTGGGTGTGGAACAGAGAAATTCCTGCACAAATCTAGATAAAGACCAAGATGCCCACCCACAGGCTCAGAACTGGCCAGAGGCATGCCCCCCAGCAAATGTCACTCCACAGATTCACTGAGAGCCTCCCAGAAGTCAGGCTCCCTGCTAGACCATGAGAATACAAAAATGAACAAGATCCCACAACCTACTCATGTGGCTGGGGGCATCCGGTCCGTGAATAGGTAATGGTGCAACATAATGACCCTACCCCTTGGAAAGCTGAATTAAAATCTAAATGGAAACAGAATTTCAGGGTCGGGGATTGAAAGGAATTGGAGCCTTGATCTGACTAATACTGAGTCAGTACTAACATGTCTGTCAGAGTTCCTATAAGGAATTGCCACTTTGTGGGCAAAATCTCAGAAGGTGGAGGATGTAGCCACTCCACCACTTCCTCACCACTCCACAATGGGCCTGCCAAACCTTGGCTTAATCTCACCCTGTGGCCCTAATTTAACTAGTGTTTGTGAACAATCTTGGATCGCTGGGATTGGCAGGGTCATTCAGCTCAGCCACCCACACAATAAGTGGCAGGCGTGTAGATCATGGGGTGTAATCAGCATTGAGGAGGTTCTCATTAAGTACAACTGGATGTACATTGCAAACAGCTAGTGATAGCAGGGGAAATGAGCTGCTAGGACATGTGATTACACTACAGGTCACTGTAAGAGTGGGACAGAAGAAATATTGCAATGACATTTCAAGGCCAAGGCAGAAAGTCTGTCCCCAGATTCTATGTTTGGATCTATTACTCAGAAGAAAGTTTGAAAATCATTATGCTCAATTTACAACCCCAAACCTCTGGGATAAGCCAAGCCATTATGTCCAAACCCATTTATCTTCTCCCTGGAGAACAATGTATAAAGAAGTATCCAGTGTGAGCTAAGGATTACGGGTGAGTGAATCATTCAGCTCGGGAATGAGTACTCCAGAGGTTTCTGAGGTCAGAATGTGCCAGACACCCGTATGATCCAGGTGCTACCAATTATCATCTGGAAAACTTGGGAGCTCAGCAGTGCTACCAAGGACTTTTCTCTTGCACAAGCTTTTCCTCTAAATCTTTATCTGCAAATACTGCCCCCAGAGCTCCCTTGAGTTTCTAAGTCTCTTAGAATAATGTCTTAGGGTGATTTGACATCCAAGAGCCTTCGCAATTAACTATGCCCTGATTCATTGCCTATCCAAATGGACAAATTTCCTTTGACATTTAGCTATCTTGCAATCCGTTTTCTCAGGAAAGTGTCATCTTGGAAATTCTGGTTAAATCCTACAGGGGATATTTGAAATAGAATGCTTTGATTCTCTGTCACAATTACTTCAATCAATAAATCCACAAATACTGACTAAAGATCCCCCCCAGTCACACTGTACTAAGTGGGGCAGGGGGGTACAGCAAGTTACCAGCCCAGGCCTGAAGGCAATTACAATTTACCATTCCATCTGTTTTGCTTGGTGCTGCTTTTTAAGTGAAAATAACTGGAAACTATACACCTGGCTGTAACTGGAAAGGCCACCTGCTCACTGGTTCAATTCAAGTTTACCTACTCTGGTAATTTCATCTTACTCTGTACATTGCTTTTTCTGCCCATTAAGTGCACATTTTCTCATAGAATTCATGAAGATGCTTAGCAACTAGTGGTTTTGAATCGGGATAGAGCCATCTCCCCAGAAAAAGGACACTCACACAGATTTTTGTCTCCAGTTTCAAAATATTCTTAGAGAAGCCCACACATTCTCTACTTTCACTTTTTCTTGGGCCTTTAGTGCCACCATCTCCGCATCAGCAAGTCTCAGCATCATTCTTCAATAACCAATCCCAGTGTTCCCACATAGCTCCTCTCTGTGCTCCCCAGGCCTGTCAATTCAATTGTATTATAACACTGATTACCTGAAATAACCATGTCTCTATTTCCCCATAAGACAGAAAGCTACGAGAGAGAAGAAATTACATACCTTCTTCATCGTGGTCTCCCAAGCACATAAATGCTTCATCACTCAGTGTTCACTTTGAAAATAAGTCTCTGGGCAGAGCCCAGGTTTTATTAGAAAAGGTAGAAACTGATTCTGTGTCAGAACTAAACCCAAATTTCCCAGAGAAAGATTCAGGCTTAAAAGATCACCCTCCTAAAACAAATGGCCCATAAAAGTTAGCAGTTCAGACATCACACATTAGGAAAGTGTCATCTTGGAAATTCTGGTTAAATCCTACAGGGGAGATTTGAAATAGAATGCTTTGATTTCCTGTCATAATTACTTCAATCAATTAAGAACTGAGGGGCTGGTCTGAGAAACTCCTTATGAATTGGACTTGGGAGAGGTTATTATTCACACTGCTACTTTGGAAGCGAATCTTTAACCTGGGCATTAATCATAACTTGCCTGCTACAACTTTCATACTATGCTATAGCCTGGCAAAACTAAAACTTCTTCTATTTAAATTCTCTCTTCACTTTCAATTACTAATTTCAGTTGTGTTCTCTGAAAGAGGGATTGATGCAGCACACATATTTGCGTTTACTAAGGAAACCATTCAACCACTTTGGAAAGGCATAGATCAAGGTGGCCAACAAAAATAATAAGTGCAAACTCCAGCTTGCGGCTGTAGTCAGTCTCTCAGCTTACAGCCCCCAACAGAGAAGGTTATTGCTTAAACAGAGAGTGTTCGTAGATTTAAAAGGAACTTCTGTAGCCAGTAAGCCATCGTTTCTATGTACGTAGACTCATGGTGGCACAAAGCCCTGTGTACCTGTGCACATGTTTCCCTCAGCTCCTTTCCTGTCCAATGGCCCATCACTGGAGTTACAGGCACTGTTAATTCATTAAGCACAAATATCCATGTGGCACAAAGTGCTCTGCTAGGCACCATGGGAAATACAAGTAAGGGTAAGACACAGCACAGCCCCTGACTTCAAGGGCTTAAAATCTGCAAGAAGAAGAAGAGCGCATCAATTATGATAATATACAGCATTATCATATGTGACATATGTGATAAATATAAGAGACCTGAGTGAGACCACGGGTGTTAAAAGGAAGGCAGGTTGCTTCCCATTGGAGTGACCAAGGAAAGGTCTCATCGAAATGGGGGTGTTGCTGGATGGTGGGCAGAATTTGGACAAATGGCCGGGGGAAGGATTCCAGGTACAGAAAGCAGCATCTGCCAAGAAGGAAACTGTGACTCAGGTTCTATAAGGATAGGATTTTAGGAAACCAGGGGGAAAAGACTGGAAAATTAGGCTAGAAGCAAACTGTCTAGGCCCCTAAAAACAACTAAGAACTTTCTACTTGAGGGAGAACAGGGAGCTGCTGCCCTAAGTTTTTGAGTAGGGGAGTGATGTGATAAAAAACACTACTAAAGTCAACGGACTTAAAAGACCATTATCTAAAGTGAGAAAGTAAAATGAGCTAGAATTAGGGAGACCAAAAGTGAGAATGTTATAGCAATAATCTAAAAGAGAAAAGCAGCACTGGTTATGGTACAAGGACTGATGGGTTGGGAAGATGTGAAGATGCAGCTTTAACAATGGTTTCTGGTGTCTCATTCAGCTCCCAATCTGTGAATGGGTAGTAACTAACAAACAACATTGCACTGTACTGAAAGTGTTATCAATGAAGAAAATGCTAGAGAAAAATGATCCGCTCTCCCCAGCATATTTCCTTTTCATTGCAGAGTACTTTTGTCAGCTGATTACACGTTTTAAATCTAAATAGGAATTCCTAGCCTGTTCCCGGTGAGACCTTAATTATAGAACCTGAGCTAGGTGCTCCATTCCTAGTACTTATATCCAAATGTGGTATTTCAGAAGACTGCTTCAGCTGATGTAGTCTGGTTTGGCTTTTAGCAAACCTCACTTGGTTTTCCTGACTAGTAAAACCACGCTACTTTACCAGTTTTCTCCAGATGTAAGATTCATGAAGCCTTTCTTAGAGGCCATGGTACTCATTCTCCATCTTCAGCCTTGTTTGCAGAAGGAGGCAGAGTGAACCTACAAAATCTCACATGCAAATACAGCTCTAAGAATTATTTTAAGAACAGAATCAAAATTCTCATCTGTTATAAGCATACAAACACAGGCAAACACAAACAACTTTTCTACAAATTTTCCATACACTTCATGTGGGTTTTTATAGACACTGCATCTTTGCTAGGATGCAAAAAATAGATCAGAGAGTCAGAAAAGCTGCATTAAATTCTAAGATGGAAGAACTCCAGAGACCTTCTAGGAGTGGGAATGAGAGTGATTTACTCTCACGCTGACAGATTTGCTATTCACGTGCAGATGGTTACATAATTGACTTGCTGATGGGACCCTAGATCTCCATCTTCTTTCAGAAGTTCCAGATTCAGGGCCCTTACGTTCTCTCTTACTGGACATATGATGTCCACTTGCTAAGAGAGTGTCTTTGAAATGATCTTTAAAATTTGTCACCCAGCACTTAGAGTGAACTCAGCCGATGTGATTTGCTTTCGGACCCAAGGGCCTAGAGTTTCCTCTCCCCAGCCTTCCAAAGCCTCTGGCTTGGACTGAAATCCCCTCCTTGGATCTCACAACCTCGGTGGAGCACACTTCCCAAGAGACCCCATTGAGCCATGCCAAAAGGAGGCTCGAGGAGTGTTTATCAAGCAGCTCCAATCAGCTTCGGCTCATTTGTGGTCTGAGCAGAGCCAGAGGGCAGGTTAGGAGTCAGTGGAGGTAGTGGCAAGCAGGAACATGGTGGCTAAAAGTTGGGAGCAGCCTGCAGGCTCGCAGAGGGAGCCAGGAAAGCCAGGGATAGGTCCCAAAAGACTGTGGTAATGAATGCCCAAACTGGCAAACTCATGATTCTGTGGCTGGGCCCTGGTAGCAAGCTATACTATATAAAGGTGGAAAATGAGAGAAAGGAGAGGGGAGGGCAGGGGAGGAGAAGGGAGGGAGGTCAGATGGAAAAGGAGAAGGGGTCCCCAGCTTGAGAAGGCTCAACAAGAAGTTGAGGTTCCCAGGCAGCTCCCAGACACCTCTCAATTCAGTGCGGAAAAGCTATCTCTAGCTTCTCACCTTATTTGCCTGCTCCCAGAAAGCTGCTTCTGGGGCACTTAATGACTTCCTCTTCCCCTATAGGTTCATTTTAACCTGATTCCTGCTAAAAGGAGTGGGAGAGGTGGTATTAACACACCATGGGAATGACAGTTGCCTGGCAGTAAGGATAAAATTTCCTTTCCACTTTACCCTGAATCAGTTCCTACAAAGCAGCTGAAAACTTAAGAGTCAGCTCAAAACACAGATGTTCCTGTTTATTAATTTACAAATTTGTTGTATTCATTCATTCATTTAGGTGCATGCAGAGAGTTTCCCGCAGCTATCCCTACATCTCCCAAGCACACTGGTAGAAAGATGGGCATCCTCTATCCTTCTACCAGAACTCAGTAGGTTCATTTCTAATACCCCAGATTTAAGCTGCCCACAGTGTTGAACGCAGAGCCAAATATTTGCACGCCCTATAGCCCACGTCACCCACTTTCCCATTAACACTAAATTAAAACGCATCCATGGATTTCCTCTCCATTCCGAGGCAACAGGAGTGCGTGGCACATCGCCCTACTCCCCTGAAGCTCTTCGCTAACTTAAGACTGACTCCACGGTGAGGAAGTTAGCTGGAGCTTTTTAAAGTGCATCTCCAAAGATAATTTTGCTCACACCAGGAGAGCCCCCAAGAAACACCAGGGCGCCCTTAGATGCCGGAGACCACGCCCAGCAGGAATAAGCCACACCCTCTGCCCAGCAGAGCCTTGCGCGAGTAGCCCTCTTTCCCTGGGGCTAATCAAGTGCATGCCACATGTCACCACTCAGCCGGCGATTCTTCCTCAGAGGCGCAGACTTTCTCTGAATCCCCAGCAGGGGGGGTTAAGCGATTCAGGGGAGGCCCCGCCCGTGCCTTCCACAAAAGTCGCTTTACCGTGGCTCGTGCCCTGCGGCCCCAAGGGGGTAGCCTGGGCCGTGTAGTGGGAGGGCATAGAGGCTCCTTCCAGGACAAGCTGCCAGCCTCCAGTGAGCAACCATGTGAGAGGCAAAATTCTGGGTGTGAGAAAGTAGCAAACTAGTCTGCGGCCAAACTTTCTCTCTGGAGCCTCCTACACCGAAAAGGGTTTGATTGGAACTCTGGAAGCCCGGACGCAGAAGGTGCTCGGGCTCCCGTCGCCGCGAGGGCGCCCCGCGCCTGGAGATGGGACAGTCAGTTCTTCCCGGTGCGTGCCCAGACACCAGCCCCGCTGCGCATCACCCCCACCCTCGGGCCGCGAAAGAGGAGTTCTGCGCAAACAAAGGGCGCCCCCTGCACCTCCCGCTATCCCGAGCGAAGGGTCCCAACGGCGACTCCGGGGGTCTTTGGTGCCCAGCTGAGGAGGCAGCCACGCCTCCGATCCTACCTGGGAAGCTGCGGCTAGGCGGGACGCGCAGCAGCAGCAGCAGCAGCAGAGGCGGCAGCAGCAGCAGCAGCGCGGGCCGGTGTGCGGGGCTCCCCATGACGAGCGGGCGCGTAGCTCGCCTCGGCAGCGCAGCGCGCTTCCAGGGGGCGGGAGGAGACCAAAGAGACCAAGGGACTCCGTGCTAGCGAGCGGGCGAAGGCCGGGCTGGAAAACTCCTCCTCTCGCCTCTTTTCCTCCCTCCTTCCCGCCTGGGGCCTGCCCTCCTTTCTCCGCCCCCCTGGAACACTGCGCGGTTTGGGGCTCTGACCCACCCACCTCCTCCTTTTGTGCCAGCGCTTTCTGGCCAGAGAGCGCTGGAGACATGCCCCAGCAGAGCGAAATATCCTAGAGTATCTTTCTTTGCTCCAATTTGCGCGCCCCCTCACCCAGAATACACACACGGGTGGCTCAACCGCCTAGAACATCCCAGACGTCTAGAAGGATACCATCTGTGCAGAAGAAAGCTGCGTGAGTCACACGGAAACAGAAGGGGCAACCGAGGGGATTCAGAGTGGCCACACTGCGGCCGGATACTATGGCCACGTTCTCTGGTATGATCCTCACGACCATGCCCCAAGTTCGCTATTACTATGTCCACTTTCTCCAAGAAGAAACCGACGCTTAGAAACTTGCCCAGATTCACCCCCGTTACTGGCAGAGAAGGGACTGGAACTTAGGTGTGTAGTTCTGCCGACGTCAAAGTCCATACTACAGTTTTTTTGGTTTGTTTGTTTTTCTTTTGCAAAGGAATAAATCGAGGACTGGACCAGGTGCGTGCCTGCTGTGCTGCGGTTTAGGATGGGGCTTGAGGTTCTCCTTCCAGGATCAGCTGATGGGAGAGCACAAGGCACAGAAAGTTCTGTCTCACCCACAGCCTTGGGGATCCAGCTGTAGGTTCCTGCAGCCAGATTTCCTCATTTCCTGGGTTGTTCTTAACCACCCCAAAGATACCACGACCAGACTGGAACCTCCTCCCTGTAGCTTGGCATCGCTGGATCCTGGCATCAGGATGGGGTTTCTAGGCTGCCCACAGGACGGATCTGGTTTCTTTGAGGCATTTGAGTAAGCCTCTCATGGTTTTGTTTGTTTGTTTGTTGTTTTGATTGTTTAGTTCTTGTTAAATCAGTAAGGCAATACGTTGCCCCTTTGCTGTCTCAGAAAGATCTTAGCTAAGGCAAATTTTAGTTGGGGTTGCTGCATTAGGTTGTGCAGTTTGTGCACCCTACAAAGGCACCCAGAGGAAGGGGCAAGTGGGAGCCAAAATCCAGATGCCTTTGGGTTCAGGAGCTTTGTGTTTTGGCAGGGGCCACAACCACTGTAGAAGGGCATCTTTCTCTCTGCCACAGTAGTCTGGTCTGATAGCTAGGCTAAGAGCCCTGGGAGCACTCACCTAGAAGTTCTGAATTTGTTTATCCAGAAGGAGTGCTGTTTCCCAATTCTCACAAAAGCCCCAGACTTGAACTTCCATCTTACCCTCTCTAGCACTTGGGGGGACTTCGTTCCATCTCCCCTGGGTTTCTCCACTGCTGCTACCTCTTCAGGGAACCAACCTTTAAATAACCCCCCAGTCACAGGAAAATGGGGGAGGTCTGCTCTTCTGTGGCCTCCATCAGACCAGACTCTCCAGGGAGTCATTCTCAACCTTGTTTACGTGGGTCACCTGGGGAGCTTCATGAGAATACCATATCCAGGCTCTACCTCACACTAATGAAATCAGAATCTTTAGGGATGTGACCTGGAGTTTGACCAGATGCATATTTTTGTCTCTCCCCAGTCCCCTAAGCTCTGCGGTACAAGTTTTAGTATAGGATAAAAATTCTAGACCAGGAGTTTCTCAACTTGGGCACTATTGATATTTGGGGCTAGATAATTCTTTCTTGGGGAGGAGGACTGCCCTGCACGATGAGAGATGCATTGATGGCCTCTGTGCAACAGATACCAGTAGCAATCCCCCATTCCCCAGTTGTGACAACCAAAAAATGTCTCCAGACATTGCCAAATGTCCCCTAGGGGAAAAATGCCCCCAGTAGAGAACTACTTCTTTAGGTCCATAAACAAGGTTAATGTGCACCCCAAATTCTAGGTCTAGGATAGCCTGGCCAGCAGCCTTCCTTTTCCTGTGTCACCTCTGAAGCAATGTGTCTTAACCACAACCAGTATACATTCTATTACGGGGCTGAGAAGGAACTTCTAGCTCTCTCCTATCCACTGATTCTTTCTGGATTACAAGAAACACCACACCTACTTTTGAGTTGCTCTCTGGCCTTTGAATGTCCTCACCACAAAGAAATAAATCGGAAATGGATAAGGTGATGGTCACGCAAAATACTGACTTGAGGGCTGGTGCAGTGGCTCATGCCTGTAATCCCAGCACTTTGGGAGGCCAAGGCAGGTAGATCACTTGAGGTCAAGACTTCGAGACCAGCCTGGCCAATATAGTGAAACCCCATCTCTACTAAAAATACAAAAATTAGCTGGGAGTGGTGGCACACACCTGTAGTCCCAGCTACTCGGGAGGCTGAGGCAAGAGAATCACTTGAACCCGGGAGGCAGAGGTTGCGTGACTGCACTCCAGACTGGGTGACAGAGCCTAGCTCAAAAAAAAAAAAAATACTGACTGATTTTTTATTTTTCTTTCTTTCTTTCTTTTTTTTTTTTTTTTTTTTTTAGACAGGGTCTTACTCTGAATTTGAATTTGTTTATCCAGAAGGAGTGTTGTTTCCTGGCTGGAGTGCAATGGCACAATCATAGCTCATTGCAGCCTCAAACACCTGTGCTCAAGCAATTCTCCTGCCTCAGCTTCCTGAGTAGCTAGGACTACAGGCATATGCCACCATAGCCGGCTAATTTTTTTTTTGTAGAGATGGGAGTCCCATAAATATGTACATTTACAATGTGTCCATTAAAAAATAAGCAAAAATAGGCCGGGCGCGGTGGCTCAAGCCTGTAATCCCAGCACTTTGGGAGGCCGAGACGGGCGGATCACGAGGTCAGGAGATCGACACCATCCTGGCTAACACAGTGAAACCCTGTCTCTACTAAAAAATACAAAAAACTAGCCGGGCGTGGTGGCGGGTGCCTGTAGTCCCAGCTGCTCGGGAGGCTGAGGCAGGAGAATGGCGTAAACCCGGGAGGCGGAGCTTGCAGTGAGCTGAGATCCAGCCACTGCACTCCAGCCTGGGCGACAGAGTGAGACTCCGTCTCAAAAAAAAAAAAAAAAAAGCAAAAATAAAAGACATGAAGAAACATCTCAATATAATGTTTATAGAGCAAAATAACATTTGTTGTTTTCATTGTGCAAGGATATCTTGAAGGATAGATCCAAGCTCAGTTGCCTCTTGTATTAATAAATCGAAATAACCCTTTCATTTTTACCTAACAAAGATAAAGGGGAGAGAACAAGGTGGTATTCTTACCTAGTGGGAATACTAAAAGGAATGCCATTGTTGTCAAAATGTAAAAGGTATATAAATCACGTGGGTTAGAGTAATAGGGAACACAATTAGATGTAATATTGGGAAACCATTATTTTTCCTTGACAAGCTTGAAGTATTCAATATAAACCTTGGGAAGAACTAATATGAACATGAAAAAATAAAATAAGAGCCTGGAATGAGAAAAAAAAAAGTATCTTGCTCTCTTTGCTACCCTATAGAGAAAATTCCAATGGGACTTCTATTTTTCTTATTATTTTTATTTCAGTTTTCTCTCTGCTAGAAGAGATGAGGGTGGAGGTAAGGTAGAGGAAGAGATTGTCAATTCATTCTAATCCCACAATATCTTGGAAGACAATCAGATAGTTAAGATTCATAATCTGTCAAATAACTTATGGTTAATGAGTTGATGAAAACAAAAAGAAGTCACTCGGAGTGCCACAGAGCTATGACACCATTCCTATCCTGCTTGATGTTACTATTTATGAACTAGAAAAAGATATTTTTGGCAAAGGACATGAAGATAGGACGGCAAGAAACAGGTTCCAAACATTTCTCTAGGCAGGCATGCTGTATTGAAACATTAAAAGACAGCAAAGATAAAAATGATGTCCTATGTTAGATCTCAAAAACCAATCACACATGAAGAATCTAAGAATCCCTAGAAAGCCAGGTAGTCTCCCCACTCCATCAGGCTCATCTGTGCAAAGAAGTGCATATAAGGTGCTGATTCAGCATTGCTCATAGTAACAAAAGGTTGGCGACATTTTTGTAAATGTAAATATCCATTAATGGGAAATTATTTTATTAATTATGCATACCTATGTAACGGAATACTACATAGCCATTAAAAAGAATGAACAAGATGCATATGCATCGATAGGAAAGGTACTCTCAGATATTTTGTTTAATGAAATAACAAGCAAAATAATACACATATCTTGCTACCATTTGTGGTATGGGGAAGGCATGATACTATATCAGGGCATGGGGAAGTCAGAGTAGGAGAAATAATTTTTTATTACTATACAATCCTTTGTACTGTTTAAATGTGTAACCATGTGATGATATTTCTTATTTAAATTAAACAAATCATTGAAAATGTTTTCTTTAAAAAAAAGAATCACACTGATACAGCGTAGGGGTTGCCAGTAGTGGCTTCACAGCTCAACCTACGACAGTGCAATCTATTTGCCTATAAGCTAAGTCTCCAGGGCACCTCAGGTGCATGTCTTGTCATCTGAAGCATTCCTGCAAAGTACCAGAGGTGAGAAGAAGAGAACACAGACATCAAAGTCTGGCAGGAGGAGGGAGGTATCTTTCCACTCTGTGCAGTGTTGAGGAGGTTGTAGTCAACAAAACAGTCTTGTCCCCTGAGTCAGAGCAGAATGAGCCCCAGGAGAGAAGGAAGGAAAAGGATTCTCAAGAGTCACCTCCCTGCCCCTAACTTTCTTCCTTGAGCTTGTCAACTCAGAGACAGCATCAAAAGAGACCCTGGCAGCCATCTATGTACTGCAGGACAGGTATTTTCTGAGAAAGAATGAAAGCCCTGTTATGCCCCTCCCATTTTCCCATGCCTCCTCATTCTCCCAGCCCTCTCAAGGTGTTGCCAGAAAAGGGATCCCCAAGAATGGGTTCTTGGATCTTGAGCAGGAAAGAGTTAAAGGCAAGTCGCAGAGTACAGTGAGAAGAGACAGTTTATTAAAAGCTACTCAGTTACAGATTAGGGTGTCCTCAGAAATTAAGAAGAGGAATGCCTCATCTTTGTTTTAAGTTTTCTTGTTTAGGAGTCTTATCTATGTAAAAGCTAAGCTAAGTTATGTCTACATGTGGGTGGGCTGAAAGTATGACACAATTTGTTACTTCATTGATTTAAATAAAACCATCCTTGGCACTTAGGATGCCAAGGATAAATACATCATAAATAAATACATCATAATTGGCATAAATCCATCAAAGCAAATTTATAAATACATCAAAGCATAAATAAATAAATACATCATAATTGGCATAAGTACATTAAAGCATAACTATAATGAACTTGAAATCATGTACTGTTATGGATATAGGGACACAGAGACACTCTGTTGCTGTAGGAATGTGTCCTTGCAGATATCATTAAGCTGTTTCCTTAAATATAAACATCTTATGACTACGGGCCATGACTGGCAAGGAATGTGCCTTGTTAGTCTCAAGATGGAGGTTAACTTAAAATGGTGTTGGTCTGGCTCTCCTGCTCTACTTCTGCTTTCCTAATAAACCCAGTTCTTTTCTTTCTGTATCCTTTCACAGTAAAGTGATGGAAGTTTAGGGGAAATGTGGTGGCTCACTGTACCTTGGGAAATGGGTTGCCAGTAGAGTAAAAGTCAAGGAGATATTTAGGAGTGCTTCATTCTAAGGCATTTCTTCTCAAACTACCTGTGGTAAAGGACTTTTTTTTTTTTTCTAATGTCCAATCCGTCATTGATCCATACTTTGGTAAAATCAGTAAAGATGACTAAGTAGAAAAATGAAAGAGAAAACAAGTCAAAGACATACAAAAGTTCAAGGTTCTATTATTAGATTCCACAAACCTAATATTTGTAAATAATAACAATAATTGTAAAATTATTTCTTCTTTCTTTTTTCTTTTTTTTTTTTTTTTGAGATGAAGTCTCGCTCTATTGCCCAGGCTGGAGTGCAGTGGCGCAATCTCAGCTCACTGCAACCTCTGCCTCCCAGGTTCAAGCGATTCTCCTGCCTCAGCCTCCCAAGAAGCTGGGATTATAGGTGCCCGCCACCACACCTGGCTATTTTTTGTATTTTTAGTAGAGACAGGGTTTCACCATGTTGGCCAGGCTGGTCTCGAACTGCTGACCTCAGATGATCCTCCCGCCTCGGCCTCCCAAAGTCCTGAGATTACAAGCATAAGCCACCTTGCCCAGCAGATGTAAAATTATTTTATGAAATTGTTATCATAGTCTCTAAGGTTATACTCTCCATTTCTGTACTTATCTAATTGTGGACCAGTACAAAACAGTTCAGAGAGCAGCACCAGTCCAGGGAACACACTGTGAGTAGCACAGTTATCGTGGATTTACTCTTTCACATAATACATCTGTACAAACTACAATATGTATCAGACTTTTCAAGAATTCAAGAATAGAAGGGCAAGATGATTTGACCTGAGTCTATTGGAATCACGTGAAACGAATGCCAGATGAGTAGGGTGCATTGGGTTGGTGCTTGTGCTCATGCATATCTATTACAAATCTAGCTCTGAGAACACATGGACACAGGGAGGAGAACATCACACACCAGGGTCTGTCAGGAGTGGGGGGCAGGCAAGGCGAGGGAGAGAATTAGGACAAATACCTAATGCATGTGGGGCTTTAAACCTAGATGACAGGTTGATAGGTGCAGCAAACCACCATGGCACGTGTATACCTACGTAGCAAACCTGCACGTTCTGCACATGTATTTCAGAAATTAAAATAGAAAATAAAAAATGAAAATCTAACCATGAGAGGGTTAAAGTAAGAATGTTCAAGGTCAAGATCAAAGAAGATAAAGACAGTCTAAGAATAGTGTCTGTTTAGAATCCTTTGGCTTAAAGAGATTTCTTCTTTTCTAGCGTAAATATTCAGAATGAAACAACACAAGCTCTTGGGGTTGAAAAAAATTCTACAGCACAAGAAAAAGAATATTTTTACTAAAGGTTCAAAGTAAAACAGATCTCTATTATGAAAATAAACTATAAAAATGAAAAGCAATTTAGAGAATATCTATTTGGTGCTTTCTTTTTTTTTTTTTTTTTTTTTTTTTTTTTTGGTGACGGAGTCTCGCTGTGTCGCCCAGGCTGGAGTGCAGTGGCCGGATCTCAGCTCACTGCAAGCTCCGCCTCCCGGGTTCCCACCATTCTCCCGCCTCAGCCTCCGAGTAGCTGGGACTACAGGTGCCGCCACCTCGCCCGGCTAGTTTTTTTTTTTGTATTTTTAGTAGAGACTGGGTTTCACCATGTTAGCCAGGAGGGTCTCGATCTCCTGACCTCGTGATCCACCGCCTCGGCCTCCCAAAGTGCTGGGATTACAGGCTTGAGCCACCGCGCCCGGCCTCTATTTGGTGCTTTCAATAAAAGATTCATGAAAAATTCTTTTTTAAAGTAGGAATAGGTGGTCGTAAAGAGAACTGAGAAATATAAGAATGCAGAAATAAAAATTAAAGTTAATGACTTTCTGTTTTACCTGCATGTACTTGGAAGCCATCATTCCTGCCCTTACAACGAGAAAAATCTGGACACACTGAAAATCAATATCTTTTCTCTTACCCAAAAGAGAACTGCGTTTTCACGGCAAATTGCCACCAACATCATCTGCAAAGACAGAGAAGTCCAGAGAGTCACAGTCAAGCTCTGCTTACCTGGAGCAGACGACGTGTTGGAACCATAAACTTAAATGGCAGTTTGGAAAAATTGCCGGAGGCTGAGTGTTGACTAATACGACATTGAAAGACCCGTGGGAGCTGAAGTCATAGCTGGGACCCCCACACTGTTGTGGGCTTTACCTCCAAGAACCCTGCCGTGTTTTCATGATGAAGGTCCAAGAAAGACCCTTCCTGTGCTGGCAGCCGGAGGGGAAGATTAATCTAATCATTTGAAATACGCCCAGAGACTTCTCCATAAAAAAGGACTACTTTACTAAGGGGAATTATTTTACCAGAGGCTTATCCCACCTAGGAGAAGTGCATTTCCTGTACTTCAGCCTCCTTAGCCTTCCTGTCTCACCTAAGAGGGGAAGTTTTAAAAAACTAAGAAATATCTGCGAAGGTCATAGCCCAAGGACACATGCTCATTAAAAGGCTGAGATTTCATCATAGTATTATAGAACACTTTTCCTCCCCACACCCTACCACCACACCAACAGGGCTCCAGCAAATGACAGTGATTTCCAGCTGAAAGAGCAGCAAGATCCAGATTCTCCCTGAGGGGGAGTGTAAGGAATCCCAAAGTCAAGCAGGGAGACAAAAAAAAAAAAAAAAAAAAAAAAAACCACTAGAGGAATGTGAGGCCTCTGGCACCAACTGTGAGTAGAACAGTTATAGTGGATTTAGTCTTTCACATGATGCATATAGCAAACATCAAATACAGCACAAGTTCTAGCCTGCCAGGTCCTTGCAGTTATAGGACTGAAGTTCTGTTTTCTTAATGAATACTGGGCAGGCACTACTGTCAGCAAATAGATATCACTCTCAGATCCCTTTGACCTGCAGATCCTTCCATGTTAGCAACAGAGAACCTCCCTGTCATCAAATCTCTCTCACACTTTGAATCTCTCTTTGACTTTTTCTTCTACCACCAGCTAGAGAAGACTTCACTTTAGAAGGCCTTGTGGTTAAGTTAGGCCCACCCAGAAATTTCTCTACCTCAGGGTCAAGACTAGTAACCTGAATACATCCAGAAATTTTCTCTTGCAATGCAGCCTGACGTAATCATGGGAGTAGCATCAGGAAGTAATGGTCATGGGGGTCATCTCAGAATTCTGCCTGCCACAGAGAGTTCAGTAAAGTATATAAATAGAAAATGAGCCAGGCGCGGTGGCTCAAGCCTGTAATCCCAGCACTTTGGGAGGCTGAGACGGGCGGATCACGAGGTCAGGAGATCGACACCATCCTGGCTAACACGGTGAAACCCCGTCTCTACTAAAAAATACAAAAAACTAGCCGGGCGAGGTGGCGGGCGCCTGTAGTCCCAGCTACTCGAGAGGCTGAGGCAGGAGAATGGCGTAAACCCGGGAGGCGGAGCTTGCAGTGAGCTGAGATCTGGCCACTGCACTCCAGCCTGGGCGACAGAGCGAGACTCCGTCTCAAAAAAAAAAAATAGAAAATGTATGAAGATTAATAGCTTTCTTATGTACCCAAAATAACTAAATAAAGGTTTAAGCTATAAAACAAATGTATGATACACCACATTTACATATACACATATTCTAAAAATTGTAACTAAGAGCCATAGAGGAAAGACTTAATTAAATGGGAAGATTTGCTATCTTCATGAATGAAGACAGTGAAGGACATAAAGAGCTTAATCCTTCCAGGGGTGGACATTGATTTGTTTTCCCAGAACATCATTTGGGGAACTAATATGGTTTTGGAGGGGGCCTACCAACCACAGATACCTCAAACTCTAGTAATGGGTGTGATTGCATGAATGAGGCTGCGTCAGTAGTAGAACTTTACTCCCAAGACATTGCAATTAGAGGGATTGGCACAGGTCCCAGCCAGGCCAATAAGACACTTGCTTAGGGAATTTTAAGACAGAAGCTGATTGAGAGAATGCCTCGTATTTTCCTCTTTGGTTGGCCATTGTATGAATTTGACTTAAGAAATGCTAGTTTTGATTGGAGCCCAGAATAAGAGAAGGCTTTTGTCTAGGCTGCTGTGCAGACTGCTCTACTTGGAACATATGACCCAGGAGCTCCAGTGGTGCTTAAAGTGTCAGTGACAGATAAGGATGCATTTTGAAGTCTTTGGCAAGCCCCTGTAAATGACACAAAACTGGACCCTTAGAATTTTGGAGCTAACCACTGTCATATTCTGCAGATAACTGCTCTCTTTTTCAGAAACAACTTTGGCCTTGCTACTGAGCCTTTGTAGAGACTGGATGCTTAACCATGAGCCATCAACTTACCATGGAACCTGAGCTCCCCATTGTGAGCTTGAGGTTGTTCAACTAGATAAGCCGTAAAGTTGTGTGTGCAAAGAAGCACTCCATTATCAAATGGAAGAGGTGTATATGTGATCAGGCTTGATCAGGCCTTGAAACCACAAGTAAGTTGCATGAACAAGCAACCCAGACTGGGTTCAGTGGCTCACGCCTGTAATCTCAGCACTTTGGGAGGCCGAGGCGGGTCGATCATTTGAGGTCAGGAGTTCGAGACCAGCCTGGCCAATGTGGTGAAACCCCGTCTCAACTAAAAATGCAAAAATTAGCCGAGCATGGTGGTGGGCACCTGTAATCCCAGCTACTCGGGAGGTTGAGGTAGGACAATCGCATGAACCCCAGAGGCGGATCTTGCAGTGAGCCAAGATTGCGCCACTGCACTCCAGCCTGGGTGACAGGGCAAAAGACAAACAAACAAACAAAAAGAAGCAGCCCAAATGCTCATGGCCCCTACTTCTGCTATATACTTTCACTTTTCCAACCGGTATGGATGGTCTCATGGGGAGTTCCCTATGACAAATTGATTAAGGAAGAAAAACCTCAGGTTTGGTTTACTGGTGATGCTGCATGACGTGAAGACACTACATGAAAGTAAGTAGTGGTAGCATCTACAGTGCTGCTCTATAATAGCCTTGAAAGACAGGGATGAGGGGAAATTCATCCTCACAGTGGGCAGGATTTTGAGTAGTCTACCTTGATACTTGAATGGACACTTATACTGAATATGGATTTGCCTTCTCTGTCTACAAAGCTTCTTCCAAAACTACCATCCATAAACTTATCTTATCTACTATCATGATACTAGACAAAGCACTGCTTCCAAACAAGGAACCCACATCACAGCAAATGAACCATGGCAATGGTCCCATGCGCACGGACTTTACTAGTCGTACCATGCTCCCCATCATCCTGAAGCAGCTGTCTTGATAGAAACAGAGTGGCTTTTTGAAAATGCTGTTATGGCCTTTTGAAAACACCTTGCAGGGCTGGGCAATGTCTTCCAGGATGCTTTGAGTCAGAGTCCACTATATGGTCCTGTTTCTCCCATAGTCAATATTCATAGATCTGCCAGGCGCGGTGGCTCACACCTGTAATCCCAGCACTTTGGGAGGCCGAGGCAGGCAGATCACGAGATCAGGAGATCGAGACCATCCTGGCTAACACGGCGAAACCCTGTCTCTACTAAAAATACAAAAAATTAGCCGAGTGTGGTGGCGGGCACCTGTAGTCCCAGCTACACAGGAGGCTGAGGCAGAGAATGGCATGAACCTGGGAGGCGGAGCTTGCAGTGAGCCGAGATCGTGCCACTGCACTCCAACCTGGGCAACAAAGCAAGACTTCATCTCAAAATGTATAGATCTAAAAAGCCAGGGATGAAAATAAGAGTAGCAACACTCACTATTACCTCTACTAATCCATTAGCAAAATGTTGCTTCCCATCCCTATGTTGTAGGCTCTACTAGTCTAGAGATCGTAGTTCTAAGGGAGGAATACTTTCAAAAGGGGACCCAACATTAATTCCACTGAAATGGAAGATGAGACTGCTGCCTGTCCACTCTGGATACCTTATGCCATTGAATTAACAGGCAGAAAATGAGGTTATTTTCTGGCTAGGGTGTTCAGTTCTATCAGGGAAAAATTGTGTGACCAGTAGCAACACAATTGCTACTAGTAACACAATAGGAGTAGCAAGCATATATGGAATGCAGGAAATCTTTAGGAGTGCCTCTTAATACTTCCATGTCCTAGATTAAAGTCAACAAAAAACTGTAACAATTCAATTCAGGGAGGACTGCTAATACCCCAGAGCTTTCAAGAATGAAGTTTTGTGTCACTCCACCAAACAAAGAACTATGTATGAGCAGCTGAGGTGCTTGCTGAGGGCAAAAAGAATAGCGATAGATAGAATATGGGGAAAAGGTAGTGATTGATATTAACTACGACCATATGACCATTGCAGAAACAAGGACTATACGAGTTGTAAGTATTTCCTCCTTATTTTAATATAAATATGTTTTTATATATTAGCCAGATATTTCTATTTTTTTCCCTTTCATGGCCCCTTATCATCTAACACAAGTTGTCTTAATAATAGTTTACTTTATATCTTAGCACTTAAGTTACAAGCTATAAAAGGATATATGTGAAGCAGCCTGGAAAATAATAAACATCACCCAAGGACAAAAAAAGAAACTTGGGGAAAGGGTTAGCATTTTTTTTTTTTTCAGTTGTATGAGAGATAGTTATATCACACTAGGCAGAGGCATGCTTTTCTTATTATCATTATTCAGAGATTAAGTATACTTTAAGGAGACATACATGGATGCCAAGTTGTCTAGGGGTGGATTTAATGGCTTTGTAATGTTATCAACTTGCCTAGGCTGAGCTACATTTCCCAGAATTCACTCTCTTGTTTGTTTCCAGTTAGGGTTGGCCACATGGGAGACTCTTGGGAGATTTGAAGGCTGGAAGAGAAACAGTGGCCATTATTTCAGCTCACACATGTTATTGTCGATCTGCTGACTCACTTCGTTGGTTTGAGGCAACAGCTGGGCCTGCAACTGCTCTACTTTTGCCCTGATTGCCTTTTGGTTTCTATGACTCTCAGGCCAGGTATGTGTATCTAGGTCAATGACAAAAAGTCCCACTTCTGCTCGATACCCTTATCACCAAAGTCAGAGGCAATAAGAACTAACATGTATTCCAGTTCTTCCTCATGGGATTCTAGCTTGTGCTTGTTGGTTCCAACCTGTTCTTGATCTCCCCACTTTACCTCTGTCTTTCTTTCCCTACTGCCTGCCCCATGGACTTCAAGCTCCATCATCAGAATCAGAGACAATAACCGTACAGAGATGCTTATCCAACTCTCACAATTGCATGAAGGCTATTCCCCATAACAAATCCATATTGGCTGTATGCAATTCATATCCCCTACTGATTCTGCTTCTTTGATTGGTATTGGACGGATACAGGTGAGGAGCCAGTGTGGAGAGAACTGAGTTTAAACATGTTAAGATTACAATGCAAGTGAAACAACAATGTAAAGGTGTCTAGAGGTAAGACAATTTGGAATTCAGTAGGAAAGATGAGGAGAGAATATAGATTTGAAATGCTTGCATGGAGGTAAATGCTAAAGTCACTACAGTGGATAAGATTCTTGGGAACATTGGTGAAAAAGGAAGAAAGGAAAAAAGACGATATACAGTTAGAACAGAGGGAGTGAAGGAAGCCATAGCAAACATCAGCTTCTGGATCTTGATAGGGGACATCTGAATCCCAAGGGGGAAAGGCTTTTACTTTTTGCCAGATAGGACCTGAGGGAATATACACAAGGGGACATGACCCAGGACTAGAAGCAGACTGAAAAATGGAACGACATGAGGACACATCAGTTACATTTTGTGGCTCAATCTTCTTCCTATGAGGATTGAGCTCCATAACCTTAAAGCCCTCACCGTGGGTTTTAATGGAGCTTGTGAAACTATGCTTTCTGCCTAACACAGCAACAGAGAAAAACAAGGCCACAATACTTCTGAGGCAGGAATGCTTTCATGTGGTAATGAGGAAACCCTCATTTGTATTCCCGAGGCTATGCATTTGAAAAGGAAACCCCCAGTTTGTATCCCTGAGGCTATGCATTTGAAAAGGAAAATAACTGTGTGGGACTAGGACTTTTTAACATACAGAGACTATCCTCAGAGATAATGCTTCCATTCAACTATTATGATATTGATTCCCTCAACAAGACCCATTTTAGACCCAATTGGGTCTGCTCAGGGTCCTGCAGAGGTAGTTCTGACCCTTTGAACCTTTATTCTCAATAAGATTTTTGGACTACCCACTTCAAAGATGGTGCAACTGCCCCCTTGCAGAAGGCTGCATTCATTGAACTGTCTCTCCCTACTCGCTTTTTTTTTTTGAGACGGAGTCTCGCTCTGTTGCCCAGGCTGGAGTGCAGTGGCCAGATCTCAGCTCACTGCAAGCTCCGCCTCCCGGGTTCACGCTATTCTCCTGCCTCAGCCTCCCGAGTAGCTGGGACTACAGGTGCCCGCCACCTCACCCAGCTAGTTTTTTGTATTTTTTAGTAGAGACGGGGTTTCACCGTGTTAGCCAGGATGGTCTCGATCTGCTGACCTTGTGATCCGCCCGTCTCAGTCTCCCAAAGTGCTGGGATTACAGACGTGAGCCACCGCGCCCGGCCCCTACTGGCTTCTTAATCCTTACTGATTCTGTTGATGCTTTGGCACATCCTGGGGCCTTGGTCTTTTAGAATGCTGATTCATCCAGCAAGCATCTGCTGGAGGTAACAGCCTTGTCACATGTTTCAAGTCAAAGAAGGATGTGTTGGAGGAGAGGGAAAGCTTTCATTTACTCTCTTGTAAGCAACCCAAAGGTCAGCATCACTGCCAGGACTTAGACTGGAAAATTTGTCCTGGAGGCTAGAGAAGGGTTTCCAGCCGCAAGAACAGCTAATGTACATCCCCTGTTGGACTGTGTCCTCTGTCCTCCCCACTGTCTCTATGTGTGTGCTCACTATAAGCTGCCTCTCCCTGTGGTTGTGCCCATGCCCTTTCTCCTTCTTTTCCTAAAGACCTCTCATGGATGCTGAGAGTTTCTGGCTCATTGTGAGGTCCTCAGGGAGGCCAAAGCACATGCAGAAACCCTGCTGCTTGGCAAGAGCTCTTAAGGCTGTAGCCAAGTACAAAAAAAATGGCAAAGTTTAGAAACAATGAGTTAATAGTCCTTCCTGGGTTGCATCATTCTGTTAGTGATAACTAATCAATGTTCATTTAGTCAAATCCTGTTGGACTTTTTGTTCCAAGTGCTTTCCAAGGATCAGCCTTTCTCTGACCATGGTAAATAGCCAAAGAAAAGTCAATGCATGGAAAGGTTACAAGACTTGCACAGAGACCCATGAGAGTTGAACACATCCACACTAAATGCAGATTCTGAGCTATCAGCCTTGGGGTTGTACAGTAATATTTTTCATGCAGCTGTTTGAAGCTTTTCCTGCTTTCCTGCTCTGGTTCTTCTCTGTCTCTGCTGGAGTGGGTTCAATTTGTGGTCATCTGGAACACATAAGTTATCAGCACTTTCCCCCATTTGCCTCATGTTCCCTTCTCTCAAAAGGAGAACATGCAGTGATGTGTCTCTTGAGTATATGATCTGGTATATGAAATCCAATGTTTGGTATATCTTATTCTCAAACGGATGCCATTGCATGATGGTCATATTATATAGTTTCCTACAACTTTCTTCCTTTCAAAAATGTTGCCTAAACCTTCTACCTCCAATATCCTACTCCAATCTGATGTCTGCCCTCATGACTCCTCTGAAATAAGTCTTGCGGTCATGACCTTCATGTTATTGGCACCTACAGAAATATTTTAGTCCTTATCTTTGCACACCTCTTAGAAACATTCAACATAAAAATAACCACTTATCACTTCTAGTGGCACTCACAACCTTTAGTTTCCAGGACATAATATTATCCTGCCTCCAACATCTCTGGATACTTCTCAGTTTCTAGCATCCATCTGTTTCTCGGCAACCATTGAATGTTGGATTCCATGAGAACCTCTATACTGTCTCCCAAGATGATCTTATCCATACTTATAGCTTTAATTGTCAGCTAAACACGGAGATCCCATAAATCTGTATTTTTAGGTCCTTGTCTGTGTTCTCAACTCTATGTAACTTCTTTTCATTGTTCAAATGCATCTCCAACTCCACGTCTACTGAATAAACTCAGGACCTCTACTCTGCAACCTAGTTGTCTTCTGTGTCTCTATAGTTGGCACCACTGTTCATCCTTGACACTTTTCTTCCACCATGGCCCATCCCATCCAACCCATCCCTAAGTGCTGTTGATTTTCCTGTTTATGGTGCTTGAATCCAGTCATGTCTCTCCATCTTTATTGCCACCCACCTAGCCAGTGCTAGATCCCATCACTTGTCAACTGGGCTCCCAACAACAGCCTTGTAAGTAGTCCCATGCATCCACTCCTCTCCCTCCTGCAACCTCAGTGTATTCTCTACTTGCTGTAGTAAGAACAAACTGTCACTCACCACCTTAAAACTCTTTGATGAATTACTGGTACTACAGACTAAAGAACAAGATTCTGACTGTAACCAAAAAGGCCCTGTTTGATCTGGATCCTGTCTACCTATCCAGCTTTAACTCTGTCCTGCATGCTTCCCCTCACTCGATATTGTGGCCACACTTCTTTCAGTCTGTGTTCTGTTCCTTTCTGCCTCAGGGTTTTTACACATAATATTCCATTTGCTTGCATTTCCATATTTTCAGATCTTATCTTAAGTGACTATTCTTCGGGGAAGTTCTCCCTGACTCCCGAGTAGACAAGTTTGTCTACCTGTCTTATGTGCTGTGTATTTTCCAAGATGGCTGTAACAATCAATACCTTCCATCTATTACTCTCTTCTTCCTCTTAAGGTGACTATGTGACTATGTCAGAAGTGACACTGTGTGACTTCTAAAGCCAGGTCATAAAAGGTAATGCAGCTTTGGCCTGGGCTTTTTTTTGAGATGCTGACTATTGGAAGCCAGCAGCCACACTGGGAGGAAGCAACATGGAGTGGTCATTGAGATCCCAGTCAACAGCTAGCATCAACTGCCGACATGAAAGTGAGGAAGCCTTCAAGGTTACTTCAGCCCCAGTCTCTGTTGAACTGCAGCTGCATGAAACACCCTAAGTGAGAAATGCCCAGCTGAGCCACGTTAACCCTTAGACCTGTGAGATATAATAAGAAATAATAGTTGTTGTTTTGAGCCAATAAATTTTGAGATGATTCATTATGCAGTAGCAATAAGTAACTGAAACATGTACTTTATAGCATGTATCTAGTTGAACAACTTGTTTGGAACCATCATAACATTTGTCTATTTTTGTAAAGTATTTAAGTAATATCTATATTCCCAGATAGACTTTAAATCTCTTTGACACAAGAACAGTGTCTGATTTGTTCATCACTGTATTTATAGCACTAGCAAAGAGCACATGGTAGGTACTCAAAAAACACTTTTTGAATAAATTAATAAATGAATGAATTCCTATTGTTGGGACAAGTTTTTAAAACTTTCCCATATGAAAGCTTGAATTTTCTCATATGAAAGCTTGAATTAACACTTTAATGCATCGAATTGTGTAACCTCTTAATGCTTATTTGATATGACATTTCTCACTAACAAATGAATGACTCAAAGCATACTGAATGATGATTCACTTTAATTCATCAAACATTTGTTGGCCGGGCGCGGTGGCTCAAGCCTGTAATCCCAGCACTTTGGGAGGCCGAGACGGTGGATCACGAGGTCAGGAGATCAAGACCATCCTGGCTAACACGGTGAAACCCCGTCTCTACTAAAAATACAAAAAACTAGCCGGGCGAGGTGGCGGGCGCCTGTAGTCCCAGCTACTCCGGAGGCTGAGGCGGGAGAATGGCGTGAACCCGGAGGCGGAGCTTGCAGTGAGCTGAGATCCGGCCACTGCACTCCAGCCTGGTGACAGAGCAAGACTCCGTCTCAAAAAAAAAAAAAAAAAAAAATTTGTTAACCATGTGCAAAGTCACTTTGGGAATACCAGAGTTATCACAGGGTTCTGCACTCCAGCTGCTCACACATGGAATGCTTCAAGAATTTACCAGAGACCACTGGCATTTAAGAATTCCACATTTTCTGTTGCTGTGATCTGAATGTCTGTGTCCCCCCCAAATTCATATGTTGAAACACTAACCTTTAAGGTGATGGTATTAAGGGATGAAGCCTTTTGTAGGTAATTTAGATCATGAGAGTAGAGCCCTCATGAATGAAATTAGTGGCCTTATAAAAGAGGCCCTGAAAGAGAACCCTTGCTTCTTTCACCATGTGACAATGTAGCAAGAAATTGCCATCTATGAATCAGAAACCAAGCCCTGACCAGACACAGAATCTGCTGGTGCCTTGATCCTGAACTTCCCCACCTCCCTCCGGAGCTGTGAAAAGTAAATTTGTTGTTTATAAAATATCCAGTTTACGGTATTTTGTTATAGCAGTCCTAATGGACTAAGACATGTGTGTTTATTTTTGTGTGTATGAGAAATGACTGAGTAAGTTTTTGTCTGTGCAGTGTTCTTAAAATGATTGAGCTCTGTGTCTTTGTGGCAGTTGTAGTGTGGTCACATCCAGGAATCACTTGACTGTATTGAAATGTGATTAGAGGAAAGGCTAGGAATACATACAGAAATATCTACATATGACATCTTAGTAGTTTTGAAGGACTTTGTGAATGCCGAACATCTGTTGGCTGATACTGTGGGTGGTATGGTAAGTGAGAAGTTAAAGTGGACTGCAGGGCTCAGAAAAGCTATTATGGAGGTGGTGAGGCTTAAGGCAGGGTTTGAAGAATGAAAGCACAGACAGCAATGTAAGATAGAGCAGAATGGTCATGTAGGGGAATAGTGAGAGAGGCAGCTGGAAAGAAAAATTGGAGCTGAGTTACCTGGATATTTGATGATCAGGTTAAAACCTACTTGATTCTGTGGCCGGGCGCGGTGGCTCAAGCCTGTAATCCCAGCACTTTGGGAGGCCGAGACGGGTGGATCACGAGGTCAGGAGATCGAGACCATCCTGGTCTACACCGTGAAACCCCGTCTCTACTAAAAAATACAAAAAACTAGCCGGGCGAGATGGCGGGCGCCTGTAGTTCCAGCTACTCGGGAGGCTGAGGCAGGAGAATGGCGTAAACCCGGGAGGCGGAGCTTGCAGTCAGCCGAGATCGCGCAACTGCACTCCAGCCTGGGCGACAGAGCGAGACTCCGTCTCAAAAAAAAAAAAAAAAAAAAAAAACCTACTTGATTCTGAAGCCTAGAACCTATAGGTGAGTGATTCTCCAGGAGAATGCAATACGGCTTCCTGGGTTGTCAAAAACACATGCTTCTGGAGAGCCCAATTTGCACTGTCCTACCTGGGGTGCCCTTCTCCTTCTTTCCTGCTTTTCTAAGATCCCTTCTGTATTGAAACAGTAAACAACAAGCCCTTGTGACTGATGAGCATATGCTGTTTCTCTGGGTGGGTTAGATCAAAAAGAAAATAAAACAAAAATATTGAAATTATGTATAATATGATCTGTGGGTATCCACGGAGATTTTTTTAAAACATAAAATGGATATGAATAAAACAGTCTCTGGGGAAGATGACCATCGCAGTGGTTGCAATGAGCAAGAAGAAAAATCTTGAGGCAGGAAGTTGATGCTTCAGACAATGTTGGTTGTCAACTCAACATTCATTGCCTGCTTTTTCACTGCTTGCAGAGCCCCAGTTTTGATCAGTTCCCCTCCTTGCTCTACAAGAATTAGGGGAGCTTGACCCCGTTCCCAACTCTAGGGGAAAAACTGTACTTGGTGTAAGCCAATCATGACAGTCCTGTTCCCCCTACCAATAATCAAATTAGGAGTATGCATGTGGCACAGTAGGACACTGAGATGTAAGGGGTGACCTGTGAAAGGTTTCTTCGCTTCTTGTTGCATATCAGGTTCTCTGAAAAACAGACTCTAAGAAGGCAATGAACATGTGGGAATTTCATGAGGGAGTGCATTTGAGATTGATGCCTGTGGGAGGAAAGAGAAGACAGCAGGAGTGGGTGAGAGAGACTTTCAGCTGTGATATAGTTTCAGTGAATGCCTCCACCAGCCCAACAAAGAACTCTAAAGATGATCCTGCAGAATCGTTCTGAGCTGGGATGAGGAAGCTGGACCTTTATGTATTGGTGACAAACAGTTGTTGGATATCGGCTACTCCCAGGAAGGGAAAGTGAATTTCAGCAAGGCAAGTATTTTCAGCAAAGGGCATTTCCAAAAAGGACTGACAGCTGCAGGCTGTCTGCTAAAAACACCTCCAGCAGCTGAGAGAATACGTATTCAATCCTAAAGAGGAATATAGGTGGCACATTTCAGCATCCGCTATACTCCTAAAATAATCATACAGGCAAGAGAAAGTCCCTCTTTGTCCACTGACATTATACACGAATGTATGCCTGCAATGCAACAGCCATTTCACAACCAGACTGAGACTGGAGTCAACACAGGAACATGAGGAGAATGAAGAGGACAACAAGAGAAATAGAACCAGAGCCTGTATCCATGGTGCCAGGAGCCTACCTGGGGTTCTGGACTCCTTCATATAGGTGGCAAAAATGTTACTGTTTGCATCAGTTGAATTAGGCTTTTCTCTTGCTTGAACCCCAAGCATCCTAGCCAAGGATAGATACTTCAGGCAACAGATGAGAAGGCTTGAAAAACATACAAAGAATGGGAAAGAAGGCACAGGTACAAGAAATATTACAAAGAAAACATCAGTAAAACCTAAGGCGTGGCACTATGAGGTACGATGGTGACTTCATTTTTATAATAGTCACAGACTTCCTTGTTTTTGGAATGGCCAAACGAATTAAATGATGGAATCAATATTCTGGCAAACATTTTAAGTGGTTGATGTGGTCTGTTTGTGTTTTGTGATAGCCCAGAACAAATGGTGCCTCAATTTCTTTCTGGGGAGCTACCTTTCCCTATTGTGAAAAATCTGGTGGAATGGGAAATCCAGACGTCTCCCCATCCAACTATGAAAGCCCAAGAGTTTCAGGAAGTAGCGTCCACCTGATTCTTCTTTATTCCCTGATATAGTGTAAGGCAGGCACCTTTTCTTGGCCATCTGAACCTTGAATTAGAAGAAGAGACAGAATAAGTGACAAAATGGTTGTATTTTTTAAAATTTCAATAGCGGCACCCTGACTGTTCCTACAATGCCTATTTCCCAGTGCTCCACCCCTGTCCACTCAAAGCTGCCCCTCTTTTGCCTGCTTCCAAACCTTTTCTTCTGCCTTCCTGTCCACATTGCGTACTCCTGAAATCCTGCTCACGTTTCACCAATATCCAGTCTCTCTTTCTTTAATAGTACAACTCCTGAGCTTTAGCTAGGCACATGAATTCCCAGCTCAGGATATTTCACCCTCCCTTGCAATTTGATGTAGTTATAAGACTAAGTTCTGGTCACTGAATGTGAGTAGAAGTAATGTATGCTACTTCCAAGTTATTCCTTGATAATGGAAGGTTCACATGCTATCCTGAGCCTCTCCCCTTAATCTTGGCTGGGAGATGAAAACTGGGCAGCCATCTTGAACCATGAAATGGAAGTATGTTGAGGATTGCAGAGTGGCTTACTAGCCTTGGATTGCACATTTCTGGACTATGATCTGAGAAAGAAACATGTACCCTGAATCAGCCAATCTACAGTGGGTCGCTGTCATAGCATCTTGGCATCTACCCTGAATAATTAACTTCTAATAAGTTCTTAATTTATGAACAAGTGTATCTGACATGACTAATTAATTAGTGTTAATAATATGAAATATTAATAAAATTAAAACTTTAGGGGTTTTGTAGTTCAAATATTGGCAGACATGAAATGTTTAAATGATTCCGTAGCCAAGAGAAGCTGTGCAGACACTGGAATATTTATAGAGTAAGACAGTAAGAATCATGGTATTTGTGTTTCCATAACACTGAAGAACCATTTTCACCTTGGATCCAATCTAGAAATTATTTTTTTCCTGCCAAAGCCTAACTTGGATAAAATCCTCTTCTTCACAAATGTGGAGCAGAAGCCATAGGAGGAGAAAACTGAGTTTCCATAGAACAGAGGACAGAGACACAGCACAGAGAATAAGATTTTATTTCCAGAGTTGTACAATAAAAGCAATGGGATTTTTGTAGAATGTCGGAGGAGATGAACTAGCCTAGTAATATAATTGCTACATCTCAAAACTTAATTTTTGAGCAATTACTCATGTAGACATAGTTTTCTATATGTTTTCAGAAAGACCCTATGGCATAGACATTTACTGACCACCAAATATCTATGTGCTTCTCTACATTTTCTAGCCTTCCTGCAATTAGGTAGAACCATATGGCTGGTTCTGGCTGTGAAAAGTGTGATATATTATTCCTAGGCTTAAGCATTTAAGAGCTAACATATGTAGTTAAAAGCCTCCCACAAAGAAAATGCCAGGCCCACTTGACTTCACTAGTGAATTCTATCTAACATTTAAGGGAGAAATCATACCAATTCTCATAAAATCTTAGAGAAAATTGAAGAGGAGAGAATATGTTCCTCTGTAGTCTATGAGGCCAGAATTACTCTGATAGCAAAACCAGACAAAGACTACAAAAAAAGAAAACTACAGCCCAGTTTCCCTCCTGAACATAGATGTAAAAATTCTTTAAATTTTAGTAAATTGAATCAAGCAATATATACATAAAAAGTATAATGTATCACAACCAAGTAGAGTTTATCCTAGGAATACAAAGTAGTTTTAACATTCAAAATTCAATCAATGCAATTTATCACATTAACAGATCAAAAAAGAAAAACAATATTATCATCTCGATAGATGCAGAGAAAGCATTTGACAAAAATTCAACATCTATTCCTGGTAAAATTTTCCACAAACTAAGACTAGAAGGAAACTTCCTCAAACCACTAAAGAACATTTCAAAAGAACTGCAGTTAATATCATACTTAATGGTGAAGGTAGAATAATTTTCCCCTAAGGATATCTGCTCTTGCCACTTCTATTCAATATTGTACTGGAAGTTCTAGTCAATGAAATCAGGCAAAAAGAGAAAATAAAAGGTATTCAGATTAGGAAGCAAAAAAAAAAATAAAACTGTTCATTCAAAGATGGCATGATTGTCTATATAGGAAATCCAGGTTGGGTACAGTGGCTCATGCCTGTAATCCCAGAACTTTTGGAGGCCAAGGCAGGAGAATCTCTTGAGGCCAGGAGTTCGAGACCAGCCTGGGCAACATGGTGAGACCCTGTCTATTAAAAAAAACCCAAATCCAATAGAATTTACAAAAAAGTTGTTAGAACTAATAAGTAAGTTATATATACCATTTACTATACAAGCAATCAGAATTGAAATTTTTAAAATAATGCTATTTGCAATAGCATTAAAAATATGAGAGATTTATAGACAAATCTGGCAAAAGCTGTGCAAGATCCGTGTACTAAAAACATTTAAATATTGAGAAAAATTAAATTTCATGCATCAGAAGACTCAATATTTTTGAGATGTCAAGTCTCCCTGAACTGATCTTTACATCCAACTCAGTCCACATCAAAATCTCAGTAGGCTTTGTCATGGAAATTAACAGACAAATTCTAAAATGGGTATTGAAATGCAAAGAGCTAGAGCAGCAAAAAATACTTTGAAAAAGAAAAATAATTTGGAGAAATAACACTCCCTAACTTCAAGATTTATTAAAAAGCTATGTTAATGAAGATAATGTGGTGTTGGCATAAAGACTAACAGATCAATGCAACAGAAGAGAAAGTCCAGAAATAGACCCGTGCATATAAGATCAATTAATTTCTGACAAAGGTGCCAAGGCAATATAGTGGAAAAAAGATAGTATTATCAACAAATGATACTGTAACAATCACACATCTATATGCCAATAAAAAGAGCACTTTGATCCATGTCTAGAAGAAAACGTACAAGAAAATCTTTGTGATCTTGGACTAGGCAAAGCTTTCCTAGATATGACACCAAAAGCACAATCTATAAAAGAGGAAAATAATGTGAAATGAACTTCATTGAAATGAAAAATGTATGCTCCTCAAATGATGATGTTAACAGAACTAAAAGACAAGCCACAGGTGGAGAGAAAATATTTGTAAATTACATGTCCAGTATATATGAAGAACTCCAAAACCAATCATGAGAATATGAATAAGCCCCCAAAATTTGGAATAGACACTTCCCAAAAGTAGATATATGGATGACAAATAAGCACAAAAAGATGCTCAACATCATTAGGGAAATTCCAATTAAAATCACAATGTGATATTACTACATACCTATGAGAATGGCTGAAATTTAAAAGGCTAGTTATATATACCAAATGTTGGGGAAAATATGGAGAAACTAAAATTCTCATTCCTTGCTGGTAGGAATATCAAATGGTACAACAACTTGGAAAATAGGCAGTTTCTTTAAAAGTTAACCATACATTTATCATATGAGCCAAATCAGAGTTATGCTAAATGAATGAAGCCAGAACAAAGGGTACATACCATATATTATTCCAATTCTATAAATTCTAGACAAATTAAACTAATGTATAGTGAGAAAACATTAGTGATAGCCTGGGGGAGGGGATGGAGAGGGGCAGAAAGAGAAGTTACAAGGGGGTACAAACAAACTTTTGGGAGTGATGGATGTGTTCATTATATTGAATGTCGTAATGGTATATACACTTGTTAAAATTTGTCAAACTGTACACTTTATGCAACTTATTGTATTTCAATTATACTTCAATAAAACCATTTTGTCAAAAGTGCTGTAAAGTAAAGATCAGATTAAGGGTGTAGCCCTCAATAAAATCTCTCACTTGTACAACATTACTCAGGAAAAAAATGTAATTAAGATGATGGCCTTCTCTACCCTCTTCTAGATTCTTCCATTATTAAATCAATAGAGAGAGAAAGATGTGGGATTTACAAAACAGCAAAAAATGTGCCAGATCTGTTAATTATGTCCTCAAAAGAACTATGGGTGTGGCTGTTACATGGCATTGACTACAACCGTATTTTAAGAAGTCTAATAAGGCTTCATTAAGTTTATTTTTAAAGTGTCAAATTCAGTGGTTTTAGTATAGTCACAAAGTTGTACAACGAATATCACTAATTCCAGAGCAGTTTCATCAGCCCCAAAAGACACATCGTACCTGATTAGCACTCACTTTTCGTTTTTTTTGTTTTTTTTTTTTTTTGAGAGGGAGTCTCGCTCTGTCGCCAGGCTGGAGTGCAGTGGCGGATCTCAGCTCACTGCAAGCTCCGCCTCCCGGGTTTACGCCATTCTCCTGCCTCAGCCTCCCGAGTAGCTGGGACTACAGGCGCCCGCCACCTCACCCGGCTAGTTTTTGTAGTTTTTAGTAGAGACGGGGTTTCACGTGTTAGCCAGGATGGTCTCGATCTCCTGACCTCGTGATCGCCCATCTCGGCCTCCAAAGTGCTGGGATTACAGGCTTGAGCCACCGCGCCCGGCCAGCACTCACTTTTCATTCCTCCCTCCTGCTAACCCCTGGAAACTAGTCTACTTTCTGTTTCTATGGATTTGCCTATTTTGGATATTTCTTGTACATTGTATTATATAAAATACGGTCTTTTGCATTTGTCTTCTGTCATTTAGCATAATGTTTTTTTTTGTTTTTTTTTGTTTTTTTGAGGCGGAGTCTCACTCTGTCTCTGGGGCTGGAGTGCAGTGGCCGGATCTCAGCTCACTGCAAGCTCCGCCTCCCGGGTTCCCGCCATTCTCCTGCCTCAGCCTCCCGAGTAGCTGGGACTACAGGCGCCCGCCACCTCGCCCGGCTAGCTTTTTGTATTTTTTAGTAGAGACGGAGTTTCACAGTGTTAGCCAGGATGGTCTCGATCTCCTGACCTCGTGATCCGCCCGTCTCGGCCTCCCAAAGTGCTGGGATTACAGGCTTGAGCCACCGCGCCCGGCCTAGCATAATGTTTTTAAGGGTCATCCGTGTTGTAGCATGTGTCACTGCTTCATTCCTTTTTATGGATAAGTAATATTCCATTACATAGATGTACCATTTTTATTAATCAGTTTACCCATTATTAAGTCTAATAAGTTTTTAAGAGTCTTGTGGCTGGGCGTGGTGGCTCACACCTGTAATCCCATCACTTTGGAAGGCAGAGGAGTGTGGATCATTTGAGGTTGGGAGTTCAAGACCAGCCAAGTTAACATGGTGAGACCCTGTCTCTACTAAAAATACAAAAATTAGCTGGGCAGTAGTGGCGCGAGCCTGTAATCCCAGCTACTCGGGAGGCTAAGGCAGGAGAATCGCTTGAGCCTGGGAGGTGGAGGTTGCGGTGAGCCCAGATGGGGCCACTGCACTCCAGTCTGGGCAAGAGAGTGAGACCCTGTCTCAAAAAAAAAAAAAAAAAAAAAAAAAAAAGGTCTTGTACTGCTGGAGAAGCCACAAAGCCACAAGTCTGGGCAATAACAAATGAAATAAAATAAGACGACTATCAAGCCTTAAAATCCTCCAAGGACGTGAGTATATACAACCTTTATTTAATTAATCAAAATATTTTTTATAAAACAAAATAAACCATCTTTGGGTCCCCAGTCTTCTAAGGCCAGCAGACAACACTAGATAGACTGAAGGAGGGCATGTATGTTCTTCAGTAACTACTTTAGTTATTGCAAGAAGTGGAATAGAAAAAGGAGAGCTGCTAGAGGGCAGGCCAGGGACCACCAAGAACAATGCACAAGAGAGTTTCTTCCAGAGAGAAAATCAAGGCCTGATTCAGAATGTTCTTCACTCTCAGAATAGGGGCCTCCACTCACACACAGCAGAGTTTTGGAACTGCTACATCCGATAACTGCTGTGTGTCTCTTTCTTTCCCTTTCCAAATGAGAGTGCTTATTTCCACCATTATATGTTAGGTGTGTGTTGGAAGGGGAGGCCAGACAATTTGTTGACCAAGAAGAAGCAGGACTGGTCCAGAGGTGAAGGCTATCATGCATTGCCCAGAGATGCAGAATTATAAACTATATTAATAGATTACATGGGACTTTGGGTGGCCTCCCTTGGGGAATGGTGGAGGGTATTCTATACATGGGAATGTATTTAGATCAGGAGGAGGTTTCCCTTTGGCTAAAGGCAACTTTCCAGAAGAGGAAGCAGCTGTGAGCCACTGGCCAACACTAACAGCAGCTGGGAGATGTAAGCACCTGCCTGGTGAAAGTCATCAAGGTGGGGGGCACCAATAGCATCTACTACAAGGTTAATGGAAGCAAGGGGATGTTTGGTAAACAGAAGTGTGGACCGTGGCAGAGGCATTTAGTGCACATTGAATATCCATGTGTTTCCCCACATTTCCAAGCGCTCTTTACAAATAAATGGGGCCATGCGGCCAAAGTGCTTGAAGAAGTAAAATTTGTCACTTTCAAGGCAAAGCATTTAAGAGTCTCCTAGTTCTTCTCTTTTCCTGCCTCAGCAATCATGAAGCTCAAATGCTAAGATATCAGCGTCGGCACGGTGGCTCACGCCTGTAATCCCAGCACTTTGGGAGGCCGAGGCGCGTGGATCACCCGAGGTCAGGAGTTCAAGACCAGCCTGGCCAATATGGCCAAACCCGGTCTCTACTAAAAATACAAAAATTAGTCAGATACAGTGGAGCACGCCTGTAATCCCAGCTACTCAGGAGGCTGAGGCAGGAGAATCACTTGAACTTGGGGAGTGGAGGTTGCAGTGTCGCCTGGGCGACAAAGCAAGACTCCGTCTCAAAAAACAAACAAACAAAAACAAAGATGTCAGGGTCTCCATGAGCCTGTGTCGCTATGTGGAACAGAGCTACCCGCAATGCTCACCTTGTTGGCCCACATTTAACTTATATCCTGAGCTCAAAATAAACCTTTGTTGTGTTAAGTCACTTGTTTGGATGTTTATTTGTTATATTTTGAATTGGTTCATCCATTTGAGTTGGATTAGGAAAGCAGAGATACTGTAAGTGATATGGAATTTTGAACTTATGATAAGGATTACATCTTATGGAGTTGTGGAAGCTGGTGAAGAACCATATAGAAAGCTGTTGTCCACTGAGTACACAAAGAAGGAAGCAATAGATACAGGGACCTCCTTGAGGGTGAAGGGTGGGAGGAGAGTGAGGGTTGAAAAACTACATATCAGGTACTATTCTCACTACCTGGGTAACAAAATTATCTGTGCACGAAACCCCCAACATGCAATTTACCCACGTAAAAAAATCTGCAGTGTACCCCCTGAACCTAAAATAAAATGGAAAATAAATACATTAATAACTAATAAATAAATAAAATCATAGCCAAAAAAAAAGAGTTGTGGCCTCTGCATATGATGATGAGTGTGAAGTCACTGTAGGTAGCAGGACCAGAAGTCAGAAAGAAACGTTGGATATAAAGTGGGAGAAAGCAAGGCCAAACTGGAGCCCGTAAGGACAAACTGGAAACCATCCATTACTGACCGTCTCCAGTTTCAATGATGTGCGTGACCTGCAGAAGTTGGCATCTTTTGTCACGGAGCTGCATATGCATCTGGCTCAGAACTTAAAGAAACTGAAGGAGGTCAGGAAGGAGGTAAAGAATCTGTGGGCCCAGCTGCTGTCCCGTATCAACAAAGTGACCCAGCATATCCGCAGTGATATGTACAGCCTGCAGGATTGCCTGGCACCTTACACTGAGCTGCAGAGAATAATGGCTACTACTTCACATTTACCTTCTAAATTCTCATGTGGCCAACCACAAAAGAGAACCACACAGGGAAGGAAATTCTGAGAAACATAGTTCCAAGTTAGCTAAGTTGACCTACAAAACCACTACATGTAGCCTAACGTAATACAGACTCAGAAAAGTGATGCCAGTGTGACACCCAGAACTTGAGTAACACAACAAAGTAAGAAAAAATCAAAATGAAGACAATTATCTCAGCCACACTTGGCTAAAAATATTCATCAATTCATAGAGAAAAAAATTAAAAACTAAATGTAGGAAATCAAATGATTATAGTCAGTGCTGCACACAATTTAAAGTATAGTGATTAAGAGCACAGATTTTGTAAAGTCAAAAATCCATTTATAAGCTGTATGATATTACACAGTGACTTTTTTTCTCTGTGACTCATTTCTAAATCTATAAAATGGGGATAGTAAAACTTTTCTCATAGGGTTGTTGTGAAGATTAAAAGAGTTAAGAAAAATCAAGCCCTTGTAACTGTGTTTGGTGCATAAGTGCTTATTAAATATTAATATTTTAGTTAGTACATATAACCATGCTTTAACTTTATGTAAGATACACACTTATGATGCTCAGTAAATTTCTAGGTTGTCTTTATGAAGTTCCAGGTGAAATGTTTCTCCATGTGTTATGGCAGATAGGTACTTGGAATGGGGACCCCTGCCTGAGAGTTGTAAGCAAGATGCTGTTGTCCAGAATGGGGAAAACCAAGTCTGTAGTCTCTCTTGCAGAAGGCTTCCCTTTCAAAAAGATGTCTGATATAATCTATAGCTCAGTAACATGAATTATTATCACTTATATATTAAGTTGGTGCAAAAGTAATTGTGGTTTTGCCATTGAAAGTAATTACAAAGCCGCAATTACTTTTGCACCGACCTTATGTGCATATATGTTTACGTGTGTCATTGACATGGGACTTCAGACCTAGAACAGTGATATATTCACAGTCTGTGAATAATTCGAGAGAAAGCAGAGACCATCTACTTAAAAAAAGAAACTCTTCTAAAATTTTTCCTGTGTCTTCTGTTAAGGCATCCTCTTAGATAAATAACGCCAGGGTATTCAAGCAAGTACAATTGTGGTTTATCAGACTCAATTCTAGATCTGGTGATAATTTTCCCTCGAACATCTGTATGTATTTGTGTGTATGTGTCTGTGCACGAGAGGCTACTATCAAATCAGAGTTTGTATTAGTAGATGTTCACAGCCAATTTGGTTGATTGCATTTTGTTAACAGGTATGGCTGGGCTTTTCCAATTTCTCTTATAAAAAAGAAAAAAGGTATTCAATGACATGTAAAAACATCATAGAGATGGTTAGGTGTAGTGGCTCACACCTGTAATCCCAGAACTTTGGGAGGCAGAGGCAGGAGGATCACTTGAGGCTAGGAGCTCAAGATCAGCCTGGGCAACATGACAAGATCCTGACTCTACAAAAAAATTTTTTAAAAAATTAGTGGAGTAAGCTGAGCATGGCGGCATATTCCCATACTCGCAGTTTCTCGGGAGGCTCAGGCAGGAGGATCCCCTAAGCCCGGGAATTTGAGGCTGCAGTGATCTGCTACTGCTTCTTTGCACTCTAGCCTGGGCAACACAGCAAGACCCATCTCTTTAAAAAGTCATAGAGTTGCATTCATTGAGACTTATGTCTGCATTCTTTTCAAGGTCTCTAGGTAGTGAGTGGGCTCTTCCTGATTGTCATGGTTGATTCCATGCCATCAGCCCTCTTGTCTCCAGGGGACCCATATGGAAAAAAGTTACCCACATTCCTCTCTATCTGACCATGCTGTTCAACTTAAACCAGATCAACGTAGATTTTTTTAAAACTGAAGGATGTGTGCCAAATAGTTCTGTTTAATAAGAGAATCCTGATTTTTAGCTAGGCATATTGCTTCTAAGAATAAAGGACTACATTTTCTGGCTTCCCTTGTTGCAGAAATGTGATCAAGTTCTGGCCAATGGGATTTAGTGGAGGTGGTGTGTGCAACCTTTGGGAAGGCTGTTTAAAGGAGCTAAGTGTTTAAAGGAGGGCTTTTTGCTTTTCTTCCTTGTTCTTTCCTAGATGGAATACAGATATAACGGCTGGAGCTCCAGCATCCACCTTGGGATGCGGGATGACGTAAAGGACAGAAGTTGCATGGTAAGAATGGCTGGGCAAAAAGTTGGGATGATCGTAGATTCCTGATGACTTTGTGAAGTTATCATACTAATTGTCGTCTGTATACCTATGAGCTTGTTTTGTGCAAGAGAATAAACTATTGTGTTTTTAGCCACTGTATTCAAGTCTCTGTTACAACTAGCTAAATACAATACTTAATACAATCAGGAAGTCCTGGAAGGTTTTTAGAAACATTTTCTTTGCCAGAATGGTATCTCCTGTGGATCCTCCTTCACTTCCAAATCTAGCTTTCCCACCTCAGGTTGGTGACAACTGCCCACATTCAAATGACCATTGAATTCTCCCTCATTCCTTTCTACATGAGGAACTTCACCCTGGGGTTCCTTAAAGCATTAAGCAGTGTCTTTGATTTCAGCCAATAGGCCTGGACAGAGACTAGCTGGTGGCTCCAGCCCAATCCTAGTTTTATAAATGATGATAATGTGGATCATCCATTCTAGTTTAGACATCCTATCAGTGACAACTGCAGAGTTGATGGCCCATTTAGCTATGACACCAACTGTGTCATGTCAGTTTAGGCCCTCTGGAAAGCAGATGTCAATATGGAGTTAGATGTACAGGAGATATATTAAGAGTAACGCCTGTAAAGGATAAAGAGGAAGGTGAAAACCCATAGATTTTCCACATATAAGTGGTGGGCTTAGTTTGTAATAGATGGGGAAAGCGTCAGCTTTGCTTGTTCCCCAAGGCTGAGGTCCTGGTTCGAGGTGAATGGTGATTGCAGCCAGATATTTAACGGGAAGAGTCTGGAAGTCAGAGAACCATAGAAGTGCTGAGATAAGCTCTCCATACTTCCCTGGTGGATGGCCAAATTAAACACATGGGAGAGACCCAAAAGATCCTGGGGAAAAGTGAAAGCCAAGGGAAACATGAAAACTGGCTGCAACTTTGAATACATTTTTTAACCACACATAGTTCGATCAGCAGAGGGTAGAAGCCTTATAAGCTGAAACTGTTTCAACACAACCTCAGCCAAATTAATTGGCAATCACGGCCGGGCGCGGTGGCTCAAGCCTGTAATCCCAGCACTTTGGGAGGCCGAGACGGGTGGATCACAAGGTCAGGAGATCGAGACCATCCTGGCTAATACGGTGAAACCCCGTCTCTACTAAAGAATACAAAAAACTAGCCGGGCGACGAGGCGGGCGCCTGTAGTCCCAGCTACTTGGGAGGCGGAGGCAGGAGAATGGCGTGAACCCGGGAGGCGGAGCTTGCAGTGAGCTGAGATCGGCCACTGCACTCCAGCCTGGGCGAGAGAGCCAGACTCCGTCTCAAAAAAAAAAAAAAAAAAAATTGGCAATCACTAAGTTATTCAGAGATGGGGGCAATCTTTAGAAAGTTGGGCTGAAATGTTAAAATAAGAATTAAAAACGTGAGCAGAGACATCAGTGACTACATACTAGGAGTGAAGTGAGTGAAGGTAGATTCTGCAGTTTAAGTTCAGAAAAGGTGTTAAACACCAAACAAGCAGAATAAACAAAGAAAAAGCCTTCAGAAAAATAAAGCAATCGAGAATATTATAATATATTCTATAAAATATTATCTGAAGTGTTCAATTTTCTTTTTTTCTCTCTCTTTTTTTTATTTTTTTATTTTTATTTTTTTTTGAGACGGAGTCTCGCTCTGTCGCCAGGCTGAAGTGCAGTGGCCGGATCTCAGCTCACTGCAAGCTCCGCCTCCGGGTTTACGCCATTCTCTCGCCTCAGCCTCCCGAGTAGCTGGGACTACAGGCGCCCGCCATCTCGCCCGGCTAATTTTTTGTATATTTTAGTAGAGACGGGGTTTCACCGTGTTAGCCAGGATGGTCTCGATCTCTGACCTCGTGATCCGCCCGTCTCGGCCTCCCAAAGTGCTGGGATTACAGGCTTGAGCCACCGCGCCCGGCCATTCTCTCTCTTTTTTTTAATACTGCTCCTTGCAGAACAGGGTTACCCTATAGGCAGTGTGCCGAGAGTAGCCTGAAGTGTTCAATTCTAAACTAAAAATTGATAGACATATACAGAAACTGGAAAGTGTAACCTAAATGCAGAGGGAAAAGTAGTCAATAGAAACTGACTCTGATTGAACTCAAATGTTGGATTAGCAGAGGCTGTCTTCAAAGCAGGTATTATAAATCTGTCAAAGAAATTAAAGAAAACTATGATAAATTAAAAGGAAATATATTAATAGTGAGTTAACAAATAGAGAATCTTAATAGTGAAATAAAAAAATTCTAGAGTTAAAAAGCACAATAACTGAAATGAATTTTTTTTTTTTTTTTTTTTTTGAGACGGAGTCTCGCTCTGTCGCCCAGGCTGGAGTGCAGTGGCCGGATCTCAGCTCACTGCAAGCTCCGCCTCCCGGGTTCACGCCATTCTCCTGCCTCAGCCTCCCGAGTAGCTGGGACTACAGGCGCCCACCACCTCGCCCGGCTAGTTTTTTGTATTCTTTAGTAGAGACGGGGTTTCACCATGTTAGCCAGGATGGTCTCGATCTCCTGACCTCGTGATCCGCCCGTCTCGGCCTCCCAAAGTGCTGGGATTACAGGCTTGAGCCTGCGCGTCCGGCCTGAAATGAATTTTTTACTTTTTATTTTACTTTAATTTCTGGGACACATGTGCAGAATGTGTGGGTTTGTTACATAGGTATACGTGTGCCATGGTGGTTTGCTGCATCTAGGTTTTAAGCCCTGCATGCATTAGGTATTTGTCCTAATGCTCTCCTTCCCCCACCCCCCGACAGGCCCCTGTGTGTTTTGTTCCCCTCCCTGTGTTCATGTGTTCTCATTGTTCAACTTCCACTTATGAGTGAGAACATGTGGCATTTGGTTTTCTGTTCCTGTCATAGTTTGCTGAGGATGATGGCTTCTGGCTTCATCCATGTCCCTGCAAAGGACAGGATCTCATTCCTTTTTATGGCTGAAGAGTATTCCATGGTGTATATGTACCACATTTTCTTCATCCAGTCTATCACTGATGGGCATTTGGGTTGGTTCCATGTCTTTGCTCTTGTAAATAGTGCTGTAGTAAACATATGTGTGCATATGTCTTTATAGTAGAATGATTTATATTCCTTTGGGTATACACCCAGTAATGGGATTGCTGGTATTTTGGTTCTAGATCCTTGAGGAATCACCACTCTGTCTTCCACAATGTAAATTAAGCTAGTTTACATTCCCACCAACAGTGTAAAAGCATTCCTATTTCTCCACAGCCTCACTAGCATCTATTGTTTCTTGACTTTTTAATAATCGCCATTCTGACTGGCGTGAGATCGTATGTCATTGTGGTTTTGATTTGCATTTCTCTAATGATCAGTGATGTTGAGCTTTTTTTCACACGTTTGTTGGCTGAATAAATGTCTTCTTTTGAGAAATGTCTGTTCATATCCTTTGCCCATGTTTTGATGGGTTTGTTTTTCTCGTAAATTTGTTTAAGTTCCTTGTAGATTCTGGATATTAGACCTTTATCAAATGGGTAGATTGCCAAAATTTTCTCCCATTCTGTAGGTTGCTTGTTCACTCTGATGATAGTTTCTTTTGCTGTGTAGAAGTTCTTTAGCTTAATTAGATCCCATTTGTCAATTTTAGATTTTGTTGCAATTGCTTTTGGCATTTTCATCATGAAATCTCTGCCCACACCTATGTCCTGAATGATACTGCCTAGGCTTTCTTCTAGGGTTTTTATGGTTTGGGGTTTTACATTCAAGTCTTTAATTCATCTTGAGTTACTTTTTTTTTTTGAGACAGAGTAAGGGGTCCAGTTTCAGTTTCAGTTTTCTGCATATGGCTAGCCAATTTTCCAGTATCATTTATTAAATAGGGAATCCTTTCCCCATTGCTTCTTTTTGTCAGGTTTGTTGAAGATCAGATGATTGTAGATGTGTGGTGTTATTTCTGAGGTCTCTGTTCTGTTCCATTGGTCTATATGTCTGTTTTATGTTTTTTTTTTTTTTTTTTTTTTTTTTTTTTTTTTGAGACGGAGTCTTGCTCTGTCGCCCAGGCTGGAGTGCAGTGGCCAGATCTCAGCTCACGCAAGCTCCGCTCCCGGGTTCACGCTATTCTCTGCCTCAGCCTCCCGAGTAGCTGGGACTACAGGCGCCCGCCGCCTCGCCGGCTAGTTTTTTGGATTTTTTAGTAGAGATGGGGTTTCACCGTGTTAGCCAGGATGGTCTCGATCTCCTGACCTCGTGATCCGCCCGTCTCGGCCTCCCAAAGTGCTGGGATTACAGGCTTGAGCCACCGCGCCCGGCCCTATATGTCTGTTTTAGTGCCAGGACCATGCTGTTTTGGTTACTGCAGCCTTGTAGTATAGTTTGAAGTCAGGTAGCATGATGCCTCCAGTTTTGTTATTTTTACTTAGGATTATCTTGGCTCTATGGGCTCTCTTTTGGTTCCATATGAAATTTAAAGTAGTTTTTTTCTAATTCTGTGAAGAATGTCAATGGTAGTTTGATGGGAATAGCATTGAATCTATAAATTACTTTGGGCAGTATGGCCATTTTCACAATATTCATTCTTCCCATCCACGAGGATGGAAAGTTTTTCCATTTGTTTGTGTCGTCTCTTATTTCCTTGAGCAGTGATTTTTAGTTCTCCTTGAAGAGGTCCTTCACTTCCCTTTTTAGCTGTAGTACTAAGTATTTTATTCTCTTTGTAGCAGTTGCGAATAGTTCATTCATTCATGATTGGCTCTCTGCTTGTCTATTGTTGGTGTATAAGAATGCTTGTGATTTTTGCACATTGATTTTGTATCCTGAGACTTTGCTAAAGTTGCTTATCAGCTTAAGGATTTTTGGGGCTGAGACGATGGGGTTTTCTAAATATAGAATCATGTTGTTTGCAAACAGGGACAATTTGACTTCCTCTATTCCTATTTAAATATCCTTTCTTTCCTTGCCTCATTGTCCTGGCCAGAACTTCCAATACTATGTTGAATACGAGTGGTGAGAGAGGGCATTCTTGTGATGAAAATTTTAACCAAGCTGTTTAAACTGTCAGTTTGGTCAATTTATTTGAGCCCTATTTTATTTTTTGGCAGCTGTAAAGAGTAAATTACTTAATGACATACTGTTGATCTCTGAAACAGAGATTATTCATAAAAGGCAGAGAAAATAATTATTTTCAAATGTTATTATGTTTCTTTCTAAAAGGTTTTTTGTGATTAACAATCAAGTGTTGAAATATAAGCCAGGCACGGTGGCTCACCCCTGTAATCCCAGCACTTTGGGAGGCCGAGGCCAGTGGATAACCTGAGGTCAGGAGTTCAAGACCAGCCTGGCCAACATGGTGAAACCCTGTCTCTACTAAAAATACAAAAAAATTTGCTGAGTGTGGTGGTGGGTGCCTGTAATTCCAGCTACTCGGGAGGATGAGGCAGGAGAATCACTTAAACCTGGGAGGTGAAGGTTGCAGTGAGCCAAGATCCAGATCGTGCCATTGCACTCTAGTCTGGGCAACAAGAGTGAAACTCTGTCTCAAAAAAAAGAAAAAAAACCAAAAACTATTTGCCAACTCCATTGAGTCTTACACAAATACAAGAATAATGTTTCCTGCAGTTGTTTATGGAAGGTTATATTTTTACTCTGGAATTATTATTGATAACATAATTCATATTATTTTCAGATGCTTGGTCACGGCAGGCAGTTGCTTTAAGCAAAGTGTACTATGTTTGCTTTAAAAAAACAAGTTTCTTCAGCTTTTTCAGCTGTGCTCAAATCCAGATAGTTCAGAGGGAGGTCCATGTTTCTCTGTGTTGTTTGGATTTCCATTTCTTTCAACCTTGGCCATTTCATTCCCTTCAAGTTCTCTTTTTAATGTGTCCTATGGTTTACTTAATGTCTAATTTCTTCCAACCCATCACATTTCTCTTTTATGGTTATTTCCCTTGGTATTGGATACCAACCCTGAGGAGAGTGCTCTGCTAGGTCTCAAGAATGCAAAGTTTACATCATGGATGAACTTTAGAGAATAAGTAACATATAGGCATGTAAATTATACACCCACTGTCTAGTTGACATCAGTTTTATCCGTTTACACATGTACCTTCTTACTCCTTTCTGTATTGCTTCACCCACACACTGTCTGAGCCCTGCGTCTTATATTTCAATCCTTGATGAAAGTAGACTTTGCTGGTTTTATAAATATGAAATCCTCTCACTAAGAAGGCATAATCTTATAGTTCTGACACTGACCCCATGCTGAAGACTGGGGTGCAGTCTTTTGGAGTATTTTCTCTTCTGACTCCTGAAATCACTGACTTGGACATATTTGTGGCCTGAGTTATCCCTTTACTAATGATTGTGAAAAATGACGAAAATATCACCCAATTATGATGCTCTATTCGGGTTTTCAAGAAGAAGGCATAAAATCCCTTGCAAGTCATCTAATCTTGGAAACAAAACTTGCTTTCAAATAAATTCAAACATAGTCTGTTACAGCCTTAGGGAACAAACAGAATGCATTGATTATTCCATTTATTTGATGTTTAGGCCCATCTAAGAAAGTAGTGATACATTCATGCCTTAGTAAATTGTAGACAATTTCCATTATTCTGTTTCCTCCTCTACCCACCCCTTCCCACACATACCCACTAAAAATGTTGCTGCCACCACTATCCTAAAAGCCAAAGAATCATTTTTTGTAGCACTAAAGTGGAGCGTGAAGAATGGGATAAAGGGTACTCCATGTGTATGCCATTTTCTTGGAGTAGTTCTGTGATACTCATCCCATGGCCCACATCCAATTTACTGGATGTGATAAGACTTAGAGTACACATGTTACGGTTAGGGATAATATTTGTACATACTGTAATAATGAATGTGCACTGCGTGGATTTTTTTGGAGCCCACACTATTGTCAGTATGGGAGGTGAAGAGAAAACACATGTGTTTGGATCTTCACCGAATACTCTGGAGAAGAGAAAGAGCTGATGAACACAACATGGAGAACCAAATCATTCACTCGGGTACAAGAGAAACAATCCGGGTGATGTTGGCAGGTCTTGTGATCATAAGCAAGAATGGGGAGGGAGGCTTCTAAAGCCCAAAATATTTTTAAAAGAGAGTTATAGCTATGGCACCAGTCTTGGAATATATAGGAAGACCAAATCCTGGTTATTAGAGGTCAAATGGAGGAAACTTACTGGGGATGAGAAGGGAAAGGGGTCAAAGAGTCTTGCCAAGTTGTGTCATCATATGAAGCTAAAGTGTGCTTATATTAGCAAAAGGGAATTTGGGACTCGGTTAAGCTCTTTACATATTTTTCTCGTATTCTTAGGACTACACATGTAGTGAATTTTATAATATTATGTTGTCTCAGCATCATTTTGAATATATTGGACTTTCTCATATCAGAAGCAGGGCTTAGTCACCCTTGACACAGTTTCCAGTTCTCCACCTCCTCCCTGTTCTTCAATGGGGTCGATCCAGATATCTACCTTATACAGTCACCTGCTGGTGACCACCTCCCTACGGGACAGGTAGATACAACCTACTTGACTGGCCCATTGACCCCCCACACTCTGCATGGGCTGCACGGGTCTGCCACAGTGACCCCTTCTCAGTCACAGCGTGCCTCCATGGAACTCCTGCCTGCCGGCTTTCAACCCACCGAGGAGAACTCCCCACGGGAAAGCGGCCTGGGAATGCTTGGACCCGGATTAAGGCCTAGGCCCACAGGCCCCTCACTCTCTCTTGCTCCCCACCTGCTGGTTAAGCATGGATGGCCCAGAGGGTTCTTCCTTCCTGCTGGCCCTGAGAGGAATCTGTAAGGAAGACGCTGCCTCTGGTATTTCATGCGTTCTGTGGAGCTGCGTCTCTGCGTCTTACCCCACCCACACACCCGGACCTAACTTCCTTCCCGGTCGGCGTTCTCCTAGAGAGTGGCTCTCTTGGCAGGAATACACCGGACACAGGTCAGACAAGGGCCACAAGGGCATCTGCGACTGTAAACAACTTTTTTGTGAGAGGGACACCTGGTCATGAGTTGATCACTTAGGAATGAGGCTGTCTGCCAGGATAAAGAAGTGTCCCGAGGCCCCGTCCCCACTTCAGGGGCGCTCGCGCTCCTCCTCTCCACCCCTCGCTGTAGGCTCACGCGGCGAGGGTCATGGTGACCTGGGGGGCGTGGGGCCGGCGAGCTCCGGGAGGTTCGCACCCTTGGGGACTGGGAGCCCGGTTCCCGGACCCAGGCGAGGCCCCCAGCTTATGAACCGCCCGCATCGCCGTGATCCTCAGGGCCGGCGACCCCCGACTCCACGCGACCGTGACCACATCCAGGTCGCCCCCAAAACACAGACACGTCCTTTCTGACCTGATGATTCCACTCCTGTCATCTCAGAGACTGTCCAGCGCCCCTCTCCCTCGGCCTGGGAGCTTGTCATGCCAGTGCAGCAGACAATCCATGTACACACGCACGTCTGGCCTAGGTACACCTGAGGTCACTTGACCACATAGAACCCCTCCCCATCTCTTCTGACCCGAGGATTCTCCCACTCGCTCTCCCTGTGACTGGCAGGGGGGAGGGGGGTTGTCCCTTTTCCCCAACCTGGGGATGATGACCTTGGCATTGGGTTCAGCAGAATCCCCTCCCACATACACCAGGCCCCGTCAAACCCCTGTGACCAGTTTCACTACCACCATCTTGGTGAGTGTGTGTCTGACCTCTCCAGAAATACACATCGACCCCTAGCCAGCCGGACGACTTTGTCACCTGTGCTCAAGTGATGGCTCCCCTTCTCTTCACGCCCACCTGACCTGGGGACACCTGAGGCCAATGTGACTCTATCTAGGCCTGCCCCCCAGCCCCCAGCACACATACACCTGCTTTCTGATCAGTCCCACCATATCGGTCCCTGACATCTTGTCATCCTAGATCAGCACCTGTCCCGCTCCACACACGCCTGGCCTGGGAACACTGTGACCACATGTAGTCTCCTGGCTTTTCCCCTGAAGAGCCTGGTCTCTAAATCCTCTGGGCTGGAGGCAATCCGATTTTCAAACCCTGTGAACACCACCCCTGACCCATGATCCTTTTTGTGTCTTTCTTGACCCAGTGAAATGCTCTCAGGTAAAAAAAAAAAAAAAAGTGGTGTCCCATGAAACGCTGTTTGTAACCTTCCCCTGGAGTTCTGTCAGGGCAGGGCTAGAATCTATAGCCACTCCCCAGAGAGATTGCTTAAGACTGAATTAGAGGAAAATCAAAACACATTTACGCTTTGGAGAAAACTTGACTGTTTTATGCTGTTTGAATTGTCTTCTAAAAATGAGTTTTAAATTATAAAAAGTATTAAAATAAATATTTCATGTTCCTTCACTCAGTTAATTGTGAAAGCACATGGATTTACTCTTCACTGGCACATAGAGTAGGTATATTCCATTGTGGTAGTTTCCTTGTTTTTCTGGGATCACAACTAGCCTACACTTTCCAGTTTCCATTGTAGTAAGTTGGGCACATGTCATTGAACGCCAACGGAATGTGGGCAGAGTGATACATGCCACTTTCAGGCCTGGAAAATGCCAAGGCCCAAAGAAAATGTTAAAGCCATGAGATGATAGAGGCTAAGGTCCCTGAATGTGTGGAGCAAAGTCAACTACTCACCCTTAGAGTACTATGATGTGAACAAGAAATAAACATTTATCGTTTAACAACTCATATTTGGAGTGTCTTTGTTATAGCAGTTAAACCCCCAGACTAACACAACTGTGACTTTCAGAGAATATAACCTGGTAATTTCTGCTAATTACTAGAAGCTTATTTGTGAGAAATAACATTCTGAAGGTGTATAGTATTTTTAAGTTCAGATCAGTTATTCTCAATTCTTAGTGTTGTATCAGAATTACCTAGGAAGTTATTTTAAAAGAATATATCCCAAAAGACTAGCCTTGACCTAGTGAATCAGAACTAGATAAGACATAGGCAGTTATATTTGAAAAACTTCCTTGTGTTTTACATATACCCTTGGCTAGGAACCACTACTCTAAGATAACCTTTAGATGAAGCCAGATTATCTGACCTCATTGTTTTGGGGCCATATAATTTATTTTCCTGGATTGGGTTGTTTTAAAGTCTATGTTGATTGTACTTAAAAAAAAATTAACATGTAATAACGCTGATCTTTTTGTGTAAACAGTTCTACAGTTTTATAAATTTTACACATTTATGGCTTCATGCTTTATCACAAAAATTAGCACACAAACCATTCCATCATTTCAAAACACTGCCTCATAATACCCATTTGAAGTCACACCCTTAACCCCTTGAAACCACTGATCTGTTATCCATTATTAACAGTTTTGTGTTTTCGTGACTCTCATAGAAATGAAATCATACAGTAGGTAAACTGTTGAGATTAGTTTCTTTCACTCAGCATAGTGCTTTTGAGATTTATTCAAGTTGCTGCAGATATCAACAATTTATTTCTTTTTAAGGCTGAGTAGCATTCCATTATACAGACCTAATATAGTTTGCTTTCCAATTACTATTGAAGGATATTTGTGTTGTTTCCTGGTGTTGGAGATTGTGAATAGAGCTTCTATAAAACATTCAAATATAAGTTTTTGTGTGAATCTAAGCTTTCCTTTCTTGAGGGCAGGCTTTTTTAACTTCAGTATTATTAACACTTTGGAATGGAAAAGTCGTTTTCAGGGTTATCCTGTGCATTGTAGGATACAGTGTCGCTGCCTCTACTCACTACATGCCAGTAGCATTCTCCTTACCACTTCCCCACTCCAAGTTGTAACAACCAAATATGTCTCCAGATATTGTCAAATGTCCGCTGGTGTGGGGAGAGGGAAAATCTCCCTGGTTGAGGAATACTGTCTTAAAAGTATTGAAACATCTAATATTACTTTAGTGTGAGACTGCTAGTGACAAATATCACCTTTTGTAATTAAATTTTTTATTGATACATATTTGTGCATATTTATGAGATACGTGTGGTATTTTATTACATGCTTAGAACGTGTAATGATCAAGTCAGATTTAAGGGATCTATCACCTTAAGTATTTATCATTTCTATGTGTTGGAAACATTTCAAGTCCTCTCTTCTAACGATACGGAAATATACAATACATTGTTGTTAATTATATAGTCACCCTACTCTACTATTGAACTTTAAAACTTGTTCCTTCTATCTATATGTTTGTACATCTTATGTCTATATGTTTGTATCCATTAACTAACCTCTCTTCATCCTCATTCCATGCACCTGTCCCAGCCTCTGGTAGCAATCATTCTACTTTCTTTTTTTTTTTTTTTTTTTTGAGACGGAGTCTCGCTCTGTCGCCCGGGCTGGAGTGCAGTGACCGGATCTCAGCTCACTGCAAGCTCCGCCTCCCGGGTTTACGCCATTCTCCCACCTCAGCCTCCCGAGTAGCTGGGACTACAGGCGCCCGCCACCTCGCCCGGCTAGTTTTTTTTTTGTATTTTTTAGTAGAGACGGGGTTTCACCGTGTTAGCCAGGATGGTCTCGATCTCCTGACCTCGTGATCCGCCCGTCTCGGCCTCCCAAAGTGCTGGGATTACAGGCTTGAGCCACCGCGCCCGGCCTCTGCTACCTACATTTCTGAAATACATTTTCTCTGGATCTGAATTCTAATTCGCAGGTTTTTTTTTTTTTTTTTTTTTGACAGGGTCTCACTCTGTCACCCAGGCTGGAGTACAGTGGCATGATCTTGGCTCACTGCAGCCTTGACCTCCCGGGCCCAAGCAATCCTCTCATCTCAGCCTCCCAAGTAGCTGGGACTACAAAAGCACACCACCACACCTGGCTAGTTTTTGTATTTTTTTGTAGAGATGGGCTTTTGCCATGTTGCCCAGGCTGGTCTCGAACTTCTGGGCTCAAGTGATCCTCCTGCTCTGGCCTCCCAAAGTGTTGGGATTACAGGCATGAGCTACCACACCTGACCTGTTTTCTTTCATTACATTAAAAAATAATTACATTACCTTTTGGCTTTCACAGTTTCTGCTGAGAAGTCAGTTATGTCTTCATAGTGTTCCTTTCAATATGCCATTCTTCCTGACAGCTTTAAATATTTTTATGTTTGGTGGTGCTGTGGTCACCTCACAGAGGTGAAATGGATTTCTCCCCAACACAAGATTTACTTATGATGATGTCACATACACATCCAGAAGGTATGAAAATGTTTATTACTACATAATGAGTCTTAGTGGGGAAAGCAGGCATGCACGCATCCTAAGCTGGTCGAAAAACGTCTTAAGAAAATAGAGAAAGAAGACTGGCTTGGGATTTTTATGGTAGTTGAGGGGTGGGGCTGGGATAAACGTTCCCACATGCAGGCTGAGGCTTGAGTGTTTTGAACTTCTAACTACTATCAAAGGAGGGAGCACCTGGGCTTTCTTATCAGCTTGCCCAGATGTAGGGCAGAGGGAAACAGGGAGGAGTGGGCTTAAAATTTGTCAATGAACATCACCAATGGAGTCACACTGTAGTAGAGGTGTTAAGTAATTTTATTATGAATTAGTGTTGTTTTATATTTTTCTTGCTTGGGGTTTTTAGTGCCTCTTGAGTCTTTGGGCTATGACCTTTCATTTTGAAAATTTCTCAGAAATTTTTTTTCAACTATTGCTTTTGTTCCATTCTCTCTTCTCTTTTTGGGATTTTAATTACACATATGTTTGACCATGTCATACTACTACAAATAGCTCAACAACTCTCTTTTGTATTTTTCATATTTTGTCTCTTACATCATATTTTCTTCTGGACCTTTCAGTTTACTTTCTTCTTTTTTTTTTTTTTTTTTTTTTTGAGACGGAGTCTCGCTCTGTCGCCCAGGCTGGAGTGCAGTGGCCGGATCTCAGCTCACTGCAAGCTCCACCTCCGGGGTTTACGCCATTCTCCTGCCTCAGCCTCAGCCTCCTGAGTAGCTGGGACTACAGGCGCCCGCCACCTCACCCGGCTAGTTTTTTTGTATTTTGTTTAGTAGAGACGGGGTTTCACCGTGTTAGCCAGGATGGTCTCGATCTCCTGACCTTGTGATCTGCCCGTCTCGGCCTCCCAAAGTGCTGGGATTACAGGCTTGAGCCACCACGCCCGGCCAGTTTACTTTCTTTCCATCAATATATGAGTAAATCCACACATTGATGTCTTAATTTTACTGTTTGTATTTAGTTCTAGAATTTAAAATTTATTTTTTCACAGCTTCCATTTTCTACTAAAATCCTCACTCTTTTGTATTAATTCCTTGAAAATATTAAACTTCAGAAACAACCAATACCTCGTGGTGAAAAGCAGCCCCATGTGCCAGGTACATCTCTTTGGGCTTCATTTCTCTCCCAAATTTTGACCTCATAATTCTTCTTCTTCTTTCTTCTTCTTCTTCTTCTTCTTTTCTTCTTCTTCTTCTTCATTTTTTTAGATGGAGTCTTGCTGTGTTGCTCAGGTTGGAGTGCAGTGGCTCGTTCTTGGCTCACTGCAACCTCTGCCTCCCAGGTTCAAGCAATTCTCCTGCCTCAGCCTCCCAATTAGCTGGGATTATAGGCGCATGCCACCACGCCTGGCTAATTTTTTTGTATTTTTAGTAGAGACAGGGTTTCACCATGTTGGCCAGACTGGTCTTGAACTCCTCACCTCAGGTGATCCGAACCTCATACTTCTTTACTGTCCTGATAGCATTCAGATACTTCCAAATTTGTTTTAATATATATACTTTAGTCCAACTTTTCTATCTGTTCCCAGTGGTAGGATGGTCTGAGCCACTTACTGGGAATTACTAGAAATCTAGAGACTTGCTTTTAAATTCATGATTACATTTTACAAGACAACTGTCCCCATTTGTAAAATGTCAATGCCATGAAAAAAAAAATGGGAAGAGAACTCTTTTAGATTGAAAGAGACTTAAAAGACTAACAAACAAATGCAGGGCATAGACCTTGATTGATTTCCAGTTTAAATGAACCAGCTTGTAAAAGACATTTTGAGAAGAGCAACAGAAATGTGAATATGAGATTGGGTAGCAGTTGACATTAGAAAATTACTGCTAAATTTGTTAGGCAAGATACGAGCATTGTGGTTACACAGGACAATGCACAAAATGTCATTTGTTGACATGCATCCTGATGTATTTAGGGTTGGAATGTCAGGATGTCTAGCTAAAACATGAAGCAAACATAGCAAAGTATAAGTGAAAGATCTATGGGATGAGTTCATGGGTATTTATTATATTGTACTTTCTTGTATATTTGAGATATTTCAAAATAAAAGTTTTTAAAAACCACAAGACTAATTTAAACAAACAAGTTTAATATTTACAGTAAATTTTCCAGCTTTCATTTCTAAAGTCTTATATCATCTAGTAATTACTGAGAAAAACAACTTGTACGTCTATCTTTTGCTTAAAGTTTTCTCCAATTGGTTTAAACTTTTATATTAATTTTCTAATTGATTGCTATATGCAGTAAATGAAATAATTGTAATAATTAAGAAGTCACTATAAATCTGATGGCAAGTTGTAACATATGTTACCTATAAATATAAAATCGTATGTTCATATGCACAGAGTTTTAATGATTTTTAAGTAATTATAGGCTAAAAACAATACAACAGAAAACTTTTCTGCTGTAATAACCTTTGTGTTCACAGGGAAAATTCTGTAAAAACTTTAAAAGTAGTGTACTACTATTTTGACAGGTTCTGAACAAATTACTTGGACGAACTGCTTCTAAAACTCAAAAGATTTTCTAGAATATTAAAAAGGTGAAAAGGTGTCACCTGGGACAGATTTTTTTTTTTTTTTTCAGACGGAGTCGCGCTCTGTCACCCAGGCTGGAGTGCAGTGGCGTGATCTTGGCTCACTGCAAGCTCCACCTTCCAGGTTCACGTCATTCTCCTGCCTCAGCCTCCCGATAGCTGGGACTACAGGTGCCCTCCACCACGCCACGCTAATGTTTTTGTATTTTTACTAGAGACAGGGTTTCACCATGTTAGGCAGGATGGGACAGATTTTTACCACTGAACCAAATAAGATCTTCTTAAGTAAAAATAAAAAGTGTCTTATTATCACTTACACATTCCTTAGAGTTAGATACATTTCTCTAGCCCACTGCTACTTAAGACATTTCATCTATTATAATAAACATAGTATACATACCAGATGAAAATAGAAGTGGAACTATTTGGGAATGCAGCTTGCTGTGGCCAGATACGTTTTCATGTTGTAGTTTTAGTGAATATTTTCAGGGTTAGGATAACATTTCCTGATGTTTTTGGTGATTACTATTGTACAGTAACACTATGCCAAAGTAGTCCTCTGTCACAATTGTTAGAGGGACTGCTTATCAAGTCTGTCTGCTGTCTTCTTCCAACAGAAACATCCTACTTCACTGTTTAATACAGTTGCACTACCTCATGATCCTGACTCCCCACACTCCAAAGAAGGCTTAGTATGCATCTGTATGCAACAGGAAACTTCAACTACCTAGTAGAATGATCACTTTTCTAGTCAATTCTTTAACTCTCACTTCCTGCTTAAAATCTGAGATCAAATTAGGAAAGATTACAACTGAGATAAATCCAGGGTCTATTTCAACATGTTTTCCTTGTAAACTACTTTCTCTTGCCAAAATAATGTACTTTGTTTAAAAGAGAGGTCGCAACTTGGCCCCCTGAGAGCCAAATTTAGCCTGCAGTTATGGTTTGGCCCTAAGTTTACACACACACACGCGCATGCACACGTGTGTATGTGAACGAGTTATCCATATAAAAACCCAGATTTCCAGCTTCTTTTTAAAACAGCTGAGGGGCTGGCAATCAGAGCACAATACTGGGAAACAGAGCAATTGCCAGCTAGAATAGACCGGCAGCAGCTCCAATGTGCTTACCTGCCCAGCCACTGAAAACAATTTAGTTATGTGACTCCTAGTTTAAATACATTCTTTGTTCAATTCAATAAAGTATCTCCCTCATTCCTGAGAAGATTTTTCCAACCTTTTGATTTGCCTCCTCTTTTACTTACTAGTTTCTTATTCTTACAAGGTAAAAAAGTAAAGCACATGTTAAAGTTCTGTCTAAAAGATACTCTAAGCCTTTTTTTTTTTTTTTTTTTTTGAAACAGAGTCTTGCTGTCACTCAGGCTGGAGTGCAGTGGTGCGATTTGGCTCACTACAATCTCCGCCTCCCAGGTTCAAGCAATTATCCTGCCTCAGCTTCCTGAGTAGCTGGGATTACAGGCGAGCACCACCACGCCTGGCTAATTTTTGTATTTTTCATAGACATGGAGTTTTGCCATGTTGGCCAGACTGACCTCAAACTGCTGGGCTCAAGTAATACCTCCCCCTCGGCCTCCCAAAGTGCTGAGATTACAGGTGTGAGCCACTACGCCTGGCCGGTATTCTAAGCTTTTTAAAGAACTACTATCAGATGAGAAATCTTTAAATCATGGCCCCGGCAAAAGGAAATATTAAGTACAGAAATACTTTCGATTTTGGTTGCCTCACAAAATCAAAGTGGGCAGAAAATCTCTGAATTGAAGTTGAGGACATAATACAGAAATCAGTATGGCTCTGTCCCATAATGCGTATTCTGCATCTTATCTCTAATCCTGTGGCCACTTGGGTCTCCTGTGGGTAGAGGTCTGTGACAATAACTTCTTTCTTGTTGCCAACCCTGATGATTATAATACTAGTTGACCAAATGTTCCCCTTTTGGATGCTTCTGACGGTGTTCTGTTGGAAGAGACAGGGTCTTCCCTGCTCATGGACTTTGTTTTCTGTCTATGGATTTATAATAGCGTACGGGTAACAGAATTGTACTGCAATGAAGCATATGGCAAATATTTTAAAAATGGAGTTTAACCTTAATGCATGTGTGCACAAACTTCTGAGAACAAATCCTTGTCCAAACACTATAAGTGTAAATGTGATCATTTGTTTAGTCATCACTTAACATTTAATACTTCCTCATTGTGTCTAGGATACTGAAAAAGATAACCCTGACAATTCCTGCTTTGATGTAACTGGAAATACATTAAATGGAAGTTTTAACATCACAAAGTGCCTCCACTGGAGACATATCACTAAAAATCCAGGATTTAGCAAGAGTTTCTAGCGAAAGAATTTAGGAGACTAGATACTATAAACAACTGAAGGGTTTTCTTGGTATGATGTGTAGCTGTCAAACTGAAGCACTGATATGGGCTGAATTTTGTTTCCCCCAAAAGATATGTTGAAGTCCTAACTCCCAGTGACTCAGAATGTAATCTTATTTGGAAACAGGGTCTTTACAGAGGTAATCAAGTTAAAAGGAATACTTAAGAGTAGGTTCTAATCCATTACGACTAGTATCCTTATAAAAAGAGGAAATGTGGACACAAATACACACAGAAGGAAGATAGTAGGAAGACAAAGGACTCCAGTGATACATCTGTAGCCATGGAATGCCTGAGACTACCAGAATTAGGAGAGACACCTGGGACAGATCCTTCCCTGGTCCCTTCAGAGGGAGCGTGGCTCTGCCAACACCGTGACTTCAGACTTCTGGCCTCCAGAACTGCAAGGCAACACGTATCTGCTGTTTTAAGCCACCCAGTTTGTAGTACTTTGTTAAGGCAGCCCTGGGAAACTAATATTATATAAAGCACCTTTCAAAACCACATTTTCTTATTGTATAAGGAGGGACTTTTTGAATACCACATTTTCTTTGATCTTAAATGTTTTGACATGGATTTGCATGCTTTTTTATAAGACCTAAAAATCTTATCACTGCTGATATTTAAAAATTAATACCTATTTAACATTTGATCCATAATATATCTGAACAATGTCAATGACTCCCTAATGCTCAAGTCAATGGATTCTATTTTTCAGGTCCCATTAAGGTCAGTAAGAAAGTGTAAAGTAATACCATTATAGAGAGGAGAAAGGAATGAATAGGAAAGATAACAAATATGAGTAGTTTGGGGATTAGAATAAATCATTTAACTTTTTGTAAAGCTATAAAGTTATCAGTAAGGGCGGCCAGGAGCGGTGGCTCACGCCTGTAATCCCAGCACTTTGGGAGGCCCACGCAGACAGATTGCTTGAGCCCAGGAGTTCGAGATCAGTCGGGCCAACATAGCGAAACCCCAACTCTACAAAAAAATACAAAACTTAGCTGCTTGTGGTAGTGTATGGCTGTAATCCCAGCTACTTCGGAGACTGAGGTGGGAGAATCACTTAAGCCCGGGAGGTAGAGGTTGCAGTGAGCTGAGATCGCGCCACTACGCTCCAGCCTGAGTGATGAGAGCAAGACCCTATCTCAAATAAATAAGTTATCAGTAAATGCAACTCCATTTATTTTTGAAACTAGTATAAATTGATCATTATATTCAATTCTATCGATTATCTCTTCTGTATTTTTAAAGAGTTCTCAGATTTTTTTTAGTGTCCATTCATTTAGAAAATAGGTTTTTAAATTGCCATCTCTTATTGATCATCAGAATCACACCCCATTTTCTTCATTTCACTCACATATAACTGTAACTTTGTTTTCTTAGTTTCTGGCATAACATCTGGCATATAGGAGATACTTGGTAAGTATTTCTTCAATGTAAATGCCAGATAGGGAACCAAATCTAGAAAAGAATATAATACAAGTATTCAAAGCCCAAGGGCAGATGGCTGGTATGGTTTTATAGTGGTTTTTATAAAAGTATGTACCCTTATTAAAATTATCTCTTGGTATTGATGATTTTCAACAAATCACCTTATTAAAAAGTATAAATTGTTTTGAGACCTCTAACAAAGCAGGGATACTTCATCTGCTTGGTAAGGTTTGTCTCATGCACCTCCTCCAAGTGTTTGGACTTAATCCTTTCTCTGGAAATAAGCTATTTGCCTAAAAGCGATTTGATTTCCTTGGTCTCTAAGCTGTCCCTTTCTCTTTTTGAATGACTGGCCAAATGACCAGTACAGTGGGGAGGTTCTAAGATGGTCTTTATGATCCTTGCCTTCTGGTATTCATGCCCTTGTGCTATCCCCTCACTTTGAGCGTGGGTGGGACCTGTGACTTGCTTCTAGCCAGCAGAATTTGGCAAAGATGGATGTCACTTTCATGATCACGTAACCTAAAATTATGACCTCTGTCTTGTTAGCAGATTCCATTGACCCTTCCCTGTTGGCTTTGATGAAGGAAGCCACCATACAGACAGGTTCTGTCCCATAATACAAGTGTTATTAGTTTTCACTGCTGCACAATAAATTACCATAAATTTAGCGGACAGATACATGTATTTATTATCTCACAGTTTTTATGGGTCAGTAGTCTGAGTACTGCCCAACTGGGTCCTCTGCTCAGGGTCTCGGAAGGCTGTAATCAAGGTGCCAGCCAGGGCTGTGGTCCAATCTGAGGATCAGGTTCCCCTTCCAGGCTCACTGGGTGCTAGCAGAATTAAATTTCTTGCAGTTGTAGGACTGAGGCCTTCCAATCCTAAAGGTTGTCCACCACTCCCTGGCACATGGCCCTCTCCATAAATATGGCAGTTGGCTTCTTCAAGCCCAACAGGAGAGCATCTCTGCTGTTTTGAATCTCTCTGACTTCTTCCATGTCAGACCTTTAGAGCCTCTTAGAAAGGGCACATCTGATTAGGTCATGGCCACTTAGGAGTATCTCTTTTTTGCTTAACTTCAAGTCAACTAACAAGGAATTTTAATTACATCTGCAAAATCTTTTCTCTTTTCCACAATATGTAACCTAAGCAAAGACGTGACATGCCATCATATTCACTGGTCCAACCCACACTCATGAGGAAGGGATTATTGAGAGCATGTGGCACCAGCAGGTGAGAACCTTGGGGGTCATCTTAGAATTCTGCCTACCACAACTGGCATATCTTACTACCACTTGTGAGCTTTACTTCCACTTGACTCCTGTAGTTTATATTTTAGTATTTTTGCAATATTGTATTATCATTGCAATAGCCACTTTTTATTATATTTACCTTTAATAAAATTAAAATTCTACTAAATGTAACATTTACACAGAAGACTATTTTTTAAGATTTCAAAATCACATCTCTTCTGAACTAACATCCTTACAACCCCTGTGCATGAAATGCAAAGACAAGTTTCTTTTTCTTTGTTTAAATGGAGCAATGGTCACTGTGACTAAAGAAGAAAATGTTCTATTCACAAGTTAGAATGGGGAAAATGAAGATAGTTTGCTCTATCGAATAAGTAGCACCTGAGAGAATAAACAAACAATGTTTCTATCAGAGTAGACCTGATATGGTTTGGATGTTTGTTCCCTCTAAATCTCACCTTGAAATGTAATCCCCAATGTTGGAGGTGGGTCCTGGTGGCAGGTATTTAGGTCATGGAAGCAGATCCCTCATGAATGTCTTGGTGCCTTCCTCTCCCATAATGAGTGAGTTCTCACTCAGAGTTCATGTGACATCTGGTTGGTTAAAAGAATGTGGCACTTCCACCCTCTCTCTCTTGCTTCCTCTTTCGCCATGTGACATGCCTGCTCCCGCTTTGCTTTCTGCCATGAGTACAAGCTAACTGAAGCCTCACCAGAAGCTGAGCAGATGCCACTAAGCTCCCTGTACAGCCTACAGAACCATGAGCCAATTAAACCTCTTTTCTTTATAAATTACCCAGCCTCAGGTATAGCAACACAAAAATGGAATGACACAAGACTTAGCAGCTTTATCATTCCTATTGTTTGTGGCAGAGCACTGTGTGACTGAACCAAATGTGGTTACTACTGTCAATGCCAGAGACAGTTGAAATGAGCAAGCCTAGCTATGTTCACCTCTCCTATGGTGGTGATGGGTGGAATGGTCAAACACTCCAGATGATACCACATAATCTGCAATGTTTTCATGGCAAGTCACTTCCCTAAAGAAAGGAGTAGGGGCTGGGCACGGTGGTTCATGTCTGTAATCCCATCACTTTGGGAGGCTGAAGCAAGCGGATCACGAGGTCAGGAGTTCGAGACCAGCCTGGCCAATATGGTGACACCTTGTTTCTACTAAAAATACAAAAATTAGCCGGGTGTGGTGGCGTGTGCCTATAGTCCCAGCTACTCGGGAGGCTGAGGCAGAAGAATCGCTTGAACCCGGAAGGCAGAGGTTGCAGAGCCGAGATCGTGCCACTGCACTCCAGCCTGGGTGACAGAGCTACTATCTCAAAAAAAAAAAAAAAAAGAAAAAGAAAGGAGTGGGAAGCAAAGAAAGAAACTTCTGCACTCAGTTGTCCACAAATGTACTGTTTATACAGTTGCAATGAAATTTTCTTTACTCAGGGGTAAATGCATTTTGCATACTTCTATATTTTAAAATTATTTTTGCCCCCATTTTGTCAATTGCTAATGCCAAGCACCTCCTAATTTTATTAATACTCATCAATTTTAACAGTGGAACTGACCAGATATAGTTTATTAAAATATGTTCATTATAAACAATTTTACCTCAGTTTTGTAAAAACTGTAAATACATCAAAAACTGTTACAGTGTCATGAGATTGCAAATATTGCCTTATAAAATTATAAAGAAGTAAAATTGTTTAGCAAAGCTATGAAATATCTTATTTCAATTTTCAATGTATAAAAATATATTTTTTATTGCAACACTGAACAGTTAAGGCCACAACACTTGAGGGAGAATTTGAGATACACATATTTTGAAACAACTTGTTAAAAATATTAGCATAAATAAATATCAAAACTGGTCACACTGGGCCGGGCGCGGTGGCTCAAGCCTGTAATCCCAGCACTTTGGGAGGCCGAGACGGGCGGATCACGAGGTCAGGAGATCCAGACCATCCTGGCTAACACGGTGAAACCCCGTCTCTACTAAAAAAAAAACACAAAAAATTAGCCGGGCGAGATGGCAGGCGCCTGTAGTCCCAGCTACTCGGGAGGCTGAGGCGAGAGAATGGCGTAAACCCGGGAGGCGGAGCATGCAGTGAGCTGAGATTCGGCCACTGCACTCCAGCCTGGGAGACAGAGCGAGACTCCGTCTCAACAAAAAAAAAAAAAAAAAAAAACTGGTCACACTGATAGAAGCTGAAAAAAACATATTGACTTATATCTTTTTTTTTTTTTTTTTTTTTGAGACGGAGTCTCGCTCTGTCGCCCAGGCTGGAGTGCAGTGGCCGGATCTCAGCTCACTGCAAGCTCCGCCTCCCGGTTTTACGCCATTCTCCTGCCTCAGCCTCCCGAGTAGCTGGGACTACAGGCGCCCACCACCTCGCCCGGCTAGGTTTTGTATTTTTTTAGTAGAGACGGGGTTTCACCATTTTGGCCAGGATGGTCTCGATCTCCTGACCTCGTGATCCACCCGTCTCAGCCTCCCAAAGTGCTGGGATTACAGGCTTGAGCCACCGCGCCCGCTGACTTATATCTTTAAAAGATTACTATCAGAAACTTTCCTTCATAAGTTATAATGTATATATATTTTTTTTTTTTTTTTTTTTTTTTTTTTTTTTTTTGAGACGGAGTCTCGCTCTGTCGCCCAGGCTGGAGTGCAGTGGCCGGATCTCAGCTCACTGCAAGCTCCGCCTCCCGGGTTATGCCATTCTCTCGCCTCAGCCTCCCGAGTAGCTGGGACTACAGGCGCCCGCCATCTCGCCCGGCTAATTTTTTGTATTTTTTTAGTAGAGACGGGGTTTCACCGTGTTAGCCAGGATGGTCTGGATCTCCTGACCTCGTGATCCGCCCGTCTCGGCCTCCCAAAGTGCTGGGATTACAGGCTTGAGCCACCGCGCCCGGCCAGTTATAACGTTTTTCAAGTATAAATTACAGTACACTTGGTGACTGTGAAAACATAAATATATATTTATAGTATTGTACAGGTTTTTGATCTTCTCTCTGTATTTGCTGGTGGAATATTCTGATGATTCTGACTCACGCGGTTCTGGTCAGCTTCTTTATTATCGCTTTTTAAAATGATCTGCTCTCCTATGGATTTTATCTCTGAGAGCGGCTCATCGTTATCCTTGACCATCTTTTGATTTATTGAGGGGACCCTTTTGAATAGAAAAATCTAGGAAAAAAACACACACACAAATATTCATTTCCATAAGTGAAACATTCACTTAACAGTATTTAGGGGATATCATTTTCAACAAGTATGAACATGATTTCATCATCTCTTTATGGGGTACCACATGTACTAAGGTGCATTCTTAGCATCTGTATTTTTCCTTTCACCAAAAGGCAGTCAGGATTCCACCCTAAAACACAAGACCTCTCAGGGTCTAACATTCAACACCATCAACACCTTGGTGATATATTATCTTTTTCTTCAAAGAACAAATTTAATGTCTCACTTTGTTAAGTTTGTAAGAGAAAAAATATATAAAATTAGAATATTACCTATTGTAACTTTTAAATGTATCCAGGAGGGGTAATTTCAGGACATGTCTGTGATTCTCAGTGTATGGCAGCTACAGTGAATTTCTATTGTAATATTCTGAAGGAGAACGATGTACCTCCCCATTCCTGTACATGAGAACTTCTGGAAAAAAGTTAGTGCTGCTTGGCCGGGCGCGGTGGCTCACGCCTATAATCCCAGCACTTTGGAAGGCCGAGGCGGGCGGATCACGAGGCCAGGAGATCGAGACGGTCCTGGCTAACACAGTGAAACCCCATCTCTACTACAAATACAAAAAAAAAAAAAATTTAGCCAGGGGTGGTGGTGGGCGTCTGTAGTCCCAGCTACTTGGGAGCTAAGGCAGGAGAATGGCGTGAACCCAGGAGGTGGAGCTTGCAGTGAGCCAAGATCGTGCCACTGTACTCCAGCCTGGGCAACAGAGTGAGACTCCATCTCAAAAAAAAAAAAAAAAAAAAAGTTAGTGCTGCCAAACGATGGCTGTGTGAGCCTGTGTGTGGGTCTGAGTAGGCAGTCAAATATGTGGAGCTGCTGCTCAGGGGAGGCTGGGGCTACAGATATGTAGATATAAGCAAGAGATGAAAGTAGCCCCCATAACCCAGAGATTCCAGGCAGGTAGAAAACAGAATATAAGAGAAGAGACAAAAAGAGCAGAGTGAGAGGCAGGCAGAAGAGGAGCTAGAATTGAGGCCCAAGGTTTGTAGGTACAAAATTGGGGAAACTAGGCAGCTCTGAGGTCAGGAGAGAAAAATACATCAAGAAGGGAGTGGCCAACAGGGTCACATGCAGAAGAAATGAAGGTGACAAAAGTTTCATTTGATTTAGGCCCTTTGAGAATGTAGCCAGGAAGAAAATAGGATTCTTGAAGAGTGGTAACACAAATAATGTTTTGACAAGATGCCAAAACAAAAAGCAGGAAACAAAAACCAGGTGAAAACTTGGCTCTTCCAGAAATAAAAATGGTGCTAATGATAATAGCTTACCTCCAGCTTTAAAGAGTGGAGAAACTAGGGCAAAAAGTGGCAATCCAAAAAGTAAGAGTCTAGAAAAAGGAGCTATGGATTAAAATGGAAGAACTCCTGTTCCTGCTATGGTGAAGAAATACACAACTTCAAAAGGTGAAGAAATATACAACTTCAAAAAGTCTGCTACTATAAAATACCAAGAAATGCTGATTAAGTATAAAAAATATAATTTTATAATGTGCAGGCAATCTCCCCCAAAACTAAGGGAAATTCTTGTAGACCAAAAAAGAAAGAAGGAACAGGAAGCCTCAGAGGTGATTAAGAACTGAAATAGCATCTGCTGACTCATAACTTAGACCTTTAACTTTGAAACAATTTGATCTCACAAAATGAGGGGAACCCTACATAATGTGAGGACCTTCTAAGTACTATGCCCTTAATATAAGTCTACCTACAACATTGTGGTCAACCGTTAAATGAGAAATGAACTTAAAGTGGTCCCTCAGTCACTCCAGAGCTAATAAAGGCTAATGCAACTCTCTATAGATGGATTTACTCTAACTGAGGCCTTAAAGGATTTCCACAAAAAAAGTCCCAGTGAAACATGAACTCACAATAGAAATTTCAAAACACATATGGAAACAAATCACCATTAGCAAGTCAGCCAAAGCAACACACGTTTAGACTCCTAAGAATGACATTGGAATTACTAAATACAGAATGTAAACTAAGTGTGCTTAAAGGACTAGAATTAAAAAAAAAAACAAACACAAAACAAGATACTGATTTTAAAAGACCAGATTGATTTAAAAAAGAACAAAAATACAACTTCACTTAAAACATGAAAGATGTTGTCACTGAAATTAAAACTTAATAGGTAGGTTAAATAGGCAAGTAGTCGCAGCTGAAGAGAAACTATGAAATTGATGAAGGTCCTGAAATTACCCAGAATATCACTTACACATAGAAAATATGAAGGTGATATTAAAAGACATGTACCATAAAATAAAAAGTTTTATATCAGAATTTGAAAGAGGGGGCGAGAAAATATTCAAATATATAATGGATGAGAATTTAAAAAAATTTGACAAATGACATGAATTCTCAGATTCAAGAGTCATAATAAATTCCAAGTAAGTTAAAATTTAAAAATCCGTATCTGCTGGGCATGGTGGCTCAAGCCTGCAATCCCAGCACTTTGGGAGGCCAAGGCAGGCAGATCACCTGAGGTCAGGAGTTCGAGACCAGCCTGACCAACATGGAGAAACCCCGTCTCTACTAAAAGTACAAAATTAGCCGGGCGTGGTGGCATATGCCTGTAATCCCAGCTACTTGGGAGGGTGAGGCAGGAGAATCGCTTGAACTCGGGAGGCAGAGGTTGTGGTGAGCCAAGATAGTGCCATTGCACCTCCAACCTGAGCAGCAAGAGTGACACTCCGTCTCAAAAAAAAAAAAAAAAAAAAAAAAAAATCCATACTCAAGCATCTCATAGTGAACTGAAAACATCAAAGACAATCTAAAAGCAGCCATAGAGAATGGCAGGTTATATACAAAGTTATCAGCAACTATACTAAAGCGAAATTATAGACATCAATAATGGGAGCAGACACTAAGAGAAAATAACTGTCAACCAGTCACACTATCATTCAAGAACTATGGTAAAATAAAGATATTTTCAAGAGAACAGAAACTAAAAGTTTTAACTGTCAACAGACACCTGTGATAGAAACTTCCAAAATATCTCTTCAGGAAGAATAAGAATTCCAGAAAGGACAGCTGAGTAAAAAAGTTGTATAAAAATTACTAAAAACGTATGATTTGTGATGTTAAAAAATTTTAAATACTGGGTACCATGACTTCTAAAATAAGAAAGAAGAGGTGATAGGCAAGAAAGTTCTTCTAAGGTCCTGGCATTATTTAGGAAAAAAGATAGGAATACTGATGAGCTTTAGATTTTAGGTATGCATGTTAAAAATGTCAAAGACAAAATCCAGCTGTATAGGCCTTTACAAGAGACACATCTAAAACATAAATTAAAGTAAAAGGATGAAAAGAAGATCTTCATTCAAATGCTAACCAAAGGAAAGGTAGTATATTAAAAATATGTAACATCACCTGAAATTCTTCAGGTTTTGGGGCCATAAAAACTCATACTAAGATAGTTACATTATGTGGATCGCCATATGAAAAGTAAAAGGAACAATTCAATACTTTGGTCTTAGCATTAAAAAAGACAATTCATTTCACTTACCTTCTGTGTTTTTTTCATGTCTTTGCTTGGTGTTGATTCACTATTTTCTAGGATTTCTAATGAACTGCTCTCTGCATCATCAAGCATGTATCCTACAATTGGATCATTCAGAAATACTAGTTTTAACTAATAGGGAAAAGAAAAGACCTGATGCTCTCAGTGAAACTCTATGAACCCTGAGTTGTGGGGTAATACGAAAAGAGCTCACCCCTGGAGTAGTGGACAATATCTACACTGCATATTTCCTGAAAAGTTGAGGTAAAGTGAAAAGCCCAGAATGACCTCACCAAAGTTGTAAATGTTTAGATGACCAGTATCCAAATACAGCTACAAAGGTAATAGTAAATGTCAGAGACTTCTGTAAAATACAAATTACTTAAAAAATTAACCTAGTTATAATTACATTCTTTGTACTCAAATGGACATGCTATTTTTTGTTTCAAATTAATCCACATGTTCTATATCTGAATAATTATCTTTAAAGTATACTTGTGAAGCACATGCATTGTTTTAATTTTATATTATCAACTACTTAAAGCTTATATTTAATTTCTTTGTAGTGCTTTAGGCTACATGTTAAGAATACTTACAGGTGATACATTTTTTAACACTTGCTTAAAATATTGTAAAACTCTTGTGGCAGAAGTTAAAAGGAATAGGATTAAGGAAACTATTCATTCTTCAGCTTAAGTTTAGATCAGATATCCAGTATTACAGATAGTTATTTTTTTATGAGAACACAGTAAAATGCATACTGCAGTGTGATGGTGTGGAAACAATGTGGGAGTCGTACTACAGAAACACAGATGATTTGGGTCTAGATTATATAGATGGCAAGGGCAATCACAGTTGCTTCTATTCCACAGCACTTGTTCTCTGACACTAATAGGTAGGCTTGGGAAAGGACTTCTCTTCAGTGCTTATGGTAAGAGACTCAGGTCTGGGCCCTTGGGGTAAATAACTGAGTGGCCATTGTAGCTTTAGGCCAGCCCAGTAGTCCCAACTTGATTGGGCAATGGAGTCTGGCAGTGTGCACTAGAGATATAAATTGGAATTTGGGGCAAAATCTTGATTTAATAATACTGATTTAATAAAGAGAGAAAAGGTAGTAAAAAGGCTGCTTAAATTCCTTAACACCGGCTGGGCACGGTAGCTTATGCCTGTAATCCTAGCACTTTGGGAGGCCAAGGCCGGAGGATCACCTGAGGTCAGGAGTTCGAGATTCGCCTAGCCAATATGGCGAAACCCCATCTCTACTAAAAATACAACAATTAGCCAGGCGTAGTAGCACGTGACTGTAATCCCAGCTACTTGGGAAGCTGAGACAGGAGAATCACTTGAACCTGGGAGGTGAAGATTGCAATGAGCCGAGATCGCACCATTGCACTCTATCCTGGACAACAAGAGCGAAACTCTGTCTCAAAAAAAAAAAAAAAAAATCCTTAACAATGACACATAAGTAGCCATGAATAATGCAAATATTTGTATGTGAAGAAGCTGTGGTGGTTATATATAAGAACAGATAAGTCTGTATCACATATTCATAGCTTGTTATGAGGATCATATGACAGTAAAAATTATAACATATATGTAAACTTATATGTAAGCTTATAATTACCCAATTATGGCATATAAACACATATACATGTATGTATATATGTATGTTATCAAACATGCTCATACCTTTTGGGTTTTCATTGTATTCACAAATGGCCCGTTCCTCCAGGTTGGCTTTTTCTTTCTATAAACAGTAACAAAGCAATATAACAAAAAACATTTCTGTGCTGTTCTAGAAAACTTAGTCTGAATCTTTAAGCAGGTTCCAGAGTCTGCCTCTAGCTAATGACATAAACATGTGACAATTACTTCACTTTGCTGAGCTCTTGTAAAGCAAGGGGTCTTAGATGCTGACTGATTGCAAATGTCCTCCTGGCTTAAAATTGTGTGATTAAAAAAACTGTATCACTCAAGAATTCTCCTCAAAGAAGATTCATGAACGCTAACTGACATACGACTTGTCTCAACATTTTCCAGTGTCAAATTGGTATTTAATGATTGCTATGTTAAATAATCTTAAGGACCACCCTAACCTGAACTCATAAATGTTTCCTATAAACAGAATCATTTTCTTCTTCTGAAAGAAAACAGTAACTGCTAGAATATTTTTTTTTCTTAGTGAGAGAAAGGAGTCTCGGATACAGAAGGAACCAAGGAAAAGAATGACCTTTAGCACAATGCCAATTTGTAAATTAAACATGTATGCACACAAAACATGTTTCACAAGTACACATTCAAAAAAAAACGACAAAAATGTTTCAGTGGTTGTCTATGTTAGGGAAAAAGGGGAAGGCAAATGGAGCTAAAAGAGAATACATTTACATGAGAAGAGCCTTGCACAGACCAATGATGACAGTGTTTCATCAACTAGAAGGTATGACTAACTCAGTGTTCTGCATGAGAGGTTAAAAAAATGAAAACAAAAATGAATCAGTACAATGTCATTCAGTTTGGGTTGCGGAATTCCATACTTCTGAAGTTAATCCAGAGTAATGTTAGCAAATAAATGATTTCAAACCTACCAACTATCTCCTAGCAAGGTCACTCTCGGTCAAAACTGACAATGGAAGAGATTATGTTTTGGGCATCTCTAGCTCCACTTTCAGGGTGATTTTTGCTTCCTTAGTGATATCTTCTCCTATTCCTTCTATACATACTTTTGTCTAGGCTGCACCTTTGAAGAACTGATCACAACTTCAAATACTGCCTGCTACACCAACTTTCATTCATTCACACATGAAAACATCACACAAGTGCGCATATACATACACACCATTTCTGCCACCAGTGCCAGGGCTCCTAACTTTGCACTTTCAACATTTCAAGGACTGAGTGTTGAACTTCTTGGTTAATTTCCCAGCACTGTACTATCCTGGCCCATACCACTCTACTTCCACTCATGCAGGAGGCGGAATGCTACCATGCAGCATTCTAGAAAGTGTGCTAGAGACAAAGTTTGCTTAATTCACAAATAAGACAAAGCCTTTCTCCTATGGCACAAATGAAGATATTCATGGAAGTATTTCTGATCCAAAGGCAATTGGGATCTGTCCTCTGCAGAAACTAGAGAACCTGTATGTTTTCTCCCAGGATGTCAGGATTTAGCACCTAGCATCATACCTTTTCAATGGTTTCAGCTGAGCTATCATCACTGGTTCTTTCTGCTCCTTCTGTTTTACTGTGGGAACCTGTAGGAACACTTTCATCATCTCCCACAATTTTCTTCTTGCTTTCCAGATTTTCAGCATTAATTTCCTCATCCACGTCTTCCAGTTGTAGTTCCTCAGTTTTAGAAAATTCATGATCCTGTGACAAAATTAACCATCAGAGAAGAGTAAGACTTTCTTTTGAAAGAACTAGGGATTTGATATTGCTGTCATAAATAATTTGTGTCATCTAAAAAAACCATAAAAATATTAATTCAAATATTGAAGCCAAAGAACACTGCATAATCTCTGCTGAATATCAAGTTACTATATTAACAAGGATTTTATGCATGCCACTCTATTTCAATGACTAGGATTTCCAAAATTCTTTTTAGCACCCATGGCAAGGTTACAATGGGAAAAAAATTAAATAGTCTTTCTTGGTTGTCTCAGAGTGCTTTTAACCTTGAGAAAAGTTTAAAAAGCTTTCTGTCTACTGTAGCATTATAACATAATCATATCTATATATTATGTTCATTTTCCAAAATATAGGGATTTAGAATCACTTCAGAAGAACAATTCACTGATCGTCATGAGGACGGTAAGTATAATTATTTACATTCCAGGATAAAAGATAAAGGAACAGAGACAGTTTAAATGGTTTGCTCATGGTTATTAAAAACAGAAGGAAAACCAAACAGTGGCAGAACTTGTTCTATCTGGCTACTGGCCAGCTAATCCAAATGATAAAAGACCTGTCTATGGATTTGATAGACTGATAGTAAATCATGGAATGCTTATTAAGTATAGGCAGAAAATAGTAGTTTTACCTTTATTCTACACTGAAAATTCTTTTTTAACTTTCTAATTTTGGGTGAAATACTCTATTGTCATTAAGATGTTAGGTTTCTCATTAGATTCCCCCCCCATACTTTTCATTTATACACTTCACTAAAGTTATAACTTTATTTATAGTCTATTATAACTGTTTCCAAAATATGTGAAGCAGTAATCAGTGTCATTTACTCCTTCAAATAACATTTGTACAAAGTTCACCTCGGCAATATTTGCTTCAGACCATATCCCCTTCAACACTGTAATTAGCTTTCGGTGGTCAGCTTTCTAGTGGCTGTTTGGCTAAGGATAAAGCCTGATTGATACTTGACAGAATCATGGTTGGAAAACAATGCCTCTAAAATTTAACTCACCTTTCTTCTGGTAAAAATATAAAATGCGAAAGTCCAGGCTAGGAAGAGGATGTTTATACAGTACACCTTAGTAATAAACGTTAGTGTCATCCTCAGGCCAATTTGCAAAGGCGTGGCCTAATAGCATTCCCACTGAGGACAGGAAGCCCTAAGTAAATAAAGCTTTGAGATTTTAAAATGAGTTTCAGAAGTTACTCAGGAAGAACTAGATTTAGGTTAATCCAAGGTCATGGGGCAATGTATGCAAGAGAGGAATGTGGGAGAAAGGAACATGGTACCAGGGCAGACAGCTATTTCAAGTGATGATTGATTAGACTGGGTAGGGTTAACACGAAGTAGTTACCATTTACTTTTAAGCTTTGTTTTTGTCTGCATGATTCCAACCACCCATTTTTTGTTTTTGTTTGAGACAGGGTCTCGCTCTGTCACCCAGGCTGGAGTGCAGTGGCGCAATCTTGGCTCACTGCAACCTCCACCTCCTGGGTCCAAGTGATTCTCCTGCCTCAGCCTCCCGAGTAGCTGGGATTACAGGCACCCACCACCACACCCAGCTAATTTTTGTATTTTTAGTAAAGACGGGGTTTCACCATGTTGGCCAGGCTGGTCTCAAACTCCTGACTTCAGGTGATCCTCCTGCCTCGGCCTCCCAAAGTGTTAGGATTACAGGCGTGAGCCACCACACCTGGCCTGATTTTCCCCTTTGAGTGACTTGTATTGTGTATCATGCCTAGCCAGGTATACATTATGGGTAGCTAAAATTATCAGAAACAACTTCACTTTGAAAGGGAATGGGAAGATTACTAGATTTAAGACTTATGACTGATAGTTGTCTTCATAAATACAAGCAAACGAAAGGTTAACTAAAAAGAACAGTGCTCCTGAGACAAAGGATTTCAGATTATGCCTCTCTTTTCACAGAGGGAGGGATCAGTGAGCTGTGTTCCCAGCATAATCCTCAATTACTTAGAAAGCTTGGCTAACCTAGCATCTGGGTAAACTCCAACTGGGCTTGTTAACTGAGGTATTCATGTAACCACAGGATAATATCATGCTATTATAAAAAGACACTTGGGAGTTTTACCTTATTTTAGAAATAAGTAAAACACTCATAACAAACTACAATTTTACTCATTAAGAAATCTATAACAATGAAGAACTTTTGGAACTATATCATTTTCTAAATTTGAGAAAGCTATTAGAAAATGACATTTTCACTAGAAATCACATAGCACTCACACTAAGCCATTTAAAATTATTCTAAACACATCTGGACGACTACTTGAAATCACAGAAAGCACTTACCTTTAAACTGAAACAATTTGGGAGTGACTGGCAGAATACTGTCATTTTATAAAAAGAAAGGGTAAAGTTTAAGTACATTCTTGGCACTAGAACCATGTAAGATGTAAACAGGTAGTCTGAAATGGTCAGTATGCATCTGTGTCTTGCGTTAGGATCACGGTAAAGAAGTGAATGGGCCTGACCTCTCACAAAAGGAACCTTTGTTTCATTGGTCAGGCATGGCACAGTCAGGTGCAGACTCTGGTCTGGTCCAAGGCAACACTTTTCATATTTCTTAAGGAACAGATCAAGAGAACAAAGGTTCCTACTGAGGTTTCCCTTTACTTAAGAACACAATTACATTGCATGCTTTAAGGAGAGATCGCTGGGATGGGGGCTGGGGGGTGGGGTGGGAGTGGGAAATGACTGAAGGGGGTTAAAGTGGAGCTTCTGGGGGAGCTGGTACTGTGTTTTTCCTTGATTTGGATGCTGATCAGTTTGTGATGGGTGTGTTGACTTTGTGAAAAATACATTGAGCAATACATGTATGAGACAGACACTTTTGTCTGTGGGTATTATAATTTTTTTTAAGTAATAAAACAAACCAGAACTATAAAGTATAAAATTTTGTGTTATAATTCAGAATTTCTGGTATGCTTCAATGTCATATAGGGCAGAAAATGTTTCCCAGATAGGTTAATATAGCATAAAACTTTGTATTTAAATCAGGTAGAAAAACCAAAATTTCAAGGTTTTTTTTTTTTTAGGACAGGAAAAGTTAACATGTAAGTTCATGTTTTAACTACACTGAAAATCACGGAAGCAGTAGTATGGGGTGGGAAGGGCATTAAATACAAAGCCCTAAGCACTGCTTTCCAAGCCTTAATCTAATCACTCATGGCCTGAGCATGGTACCCAGTGAATGTATTTTATAGTCTACCTGTAAAATGGAAAAATAACATTAGCAATACCTACCTCAGAGGGTTTGTGTAAAGATTAAAAACATTACAGAGAAAAGTAACATATGAACAAATACTAAATATTTGTATGTAAGTATAAATAATTTTGTAAAGGCCCCTCCATAAAAAGTAAGATACAATTCTTAGTGTGCGACTGTCGAAAAACAAAAAGTTTGGACTTTTTTTCCCCATAATGTCCCAGATCTTATCACTGGAAAATAGTTCATTTAAAACGTCCACTTATTTGTTTTTGTGTCCTCTATACATCCTTTTATTGTGAGCCAGGAGCCCAGCATCAAGGCCAGTGAGGGAAGCAGCCATGGGAACTGGGGAGAGGGGGGCCAGCCTCAGCTCAGCTTCAGGTCAGTGTTGCCACAGAGTGCGATGCTCCCAGACTCAGGCTTTCCAAAAGTCCAAGAAACATTATACTGAGATGGGGCCTCACTTTGTCACTCAAGCTGGAGTGCAGTAGCACAATCACAGCTCACTACAGTCTTGACCTTCAGGGCTCAAGCGATATTCCCACCTCAGCCTCCTGAGTAGCTGGGACTACAGGGTGCACGCCACCATGCCTAACTAATCTTTTAATTTTTTGTAAAGACAAGTTTTTATCATCTTGCCCAGGCTGGTCTTGAACTCCTGGTCTCAAGCAATCCTCTGGCCTCAGCCTCCCAAAGTTCTGGGATTACAAGTGCGAGCCACCATGCCTGGTTAAGAAACATTTTTTAAATGTAAAATCTCCTGACATTTCAATGTTGGCAACCAATATGATTTAAAAAAAAATAATAACTGCACCAAACAAAATAAGTCTGCAGGCCAGACTGCACCCATGGGCTGCCAGTTGTGATCTCCAAATTCTTGGCCAATACTACTACTTTATAATCTCTTAAACTCTTCCTTCTTTCTAGGCACCACTCCCTTATGTCATTCCTAATCCTGTATTCTCACCACTGAATACATTCCAGTTTGACTCTGATAGCAGGCCTACACAAATAAATGTTCAGAGTATAGAATATCTTGCTGGTAGGCATTTTTATTCTCATTTTCAGATTTATTCTTTACTGTTTCTCCTCTTTTTCCGTAGAAGATTTTCTTGCTGTCCATAAACAAACGCATGATAGATGACTATACCTTACGTGCTAACTATTTTTATTTATTTTGATAACAAGGTGAGGACACAGAGGGAAATGTTCAGTGACAGAAAACACACCTACATTTTAGGCTAACCACATGAGTGTGATCAGCGTTTCAATACACTTTAAATATTTAGGGGCATTTATTGACTAATGTATGGTGTATAATAGTTTCACTCCACCTTATACTTAAGCATTATATTATTGCAATCTACTTTATTCCCACAGAGATCTATTTCTAAGCCAATTTATATTTTGCTATTATGTTACATTTAAACAAAAGTCAGGTTCACAGGACTAAACTCATGCAAATCAGTTAGTGACCTGGAGATTCATGAGTGTAGCTTTGCACCTACCTTGGTGTGACCGCAGACAGAGTATATTAGAGTGATACAGGTTACCATTTGCTGAGTGCCTATGTTTCACGTGTTAGGTAATTTAATCATCAAAAGTCCCTTCCTTTATCAAACGAGGGAAATAAGACTCAGAAAGGTCAAATAACAACCACCGCCACCACACCACAACTTTTCTAGGGGTCCACACAGCTAATCAGTGGAGGGCTAGGATTTTCACTCAGTTCTACTGGACTTTGGAGGCCATGTTTGTTTCCAAACCTGCCCATTTGAGGATAATAATGGCTGTTCTCACAGATCTCTTTTTTCTCCGCCTCACTAACGTTTAAAGCATTGCAGATTTTTCTTTTGGTTCATAAGCTCACATCAATAACACTCTATTCTTATGTACATATTAATTATGAACAAAATTTATCATCTTTTCCCCAGAGTACCAAAGTCTCTGGAAAACACATCTCCCTTCCTAAATTGAGAAATATGCTTTAAAAATTAAATATCTATATCTGATATTTAATTTTCACAGTTCTGATTCTGTTTCTCTGCAGAGCAGATTTCCTGGAGCTCATTCTTTCCTGGCAATGTGGGTTCTGCCCCTGGGGCTCTACTAGGCTGCCTCTGAGAGCCTCTCTCTGCAGCTACTACCACTCCTTCCTCTCTGAAACCCCTTCTTTGGCTTGAGCGGCATCTCTCTTTCCTAGTAAGTGTGCTCCCACACCTCCTCAGACTTCACTTTTTCAACCTCTCCCTTACCTACTGATATTTCTCTGAATTCTGTCTTCAATTCTCCTCCATTCACACTAGGAACACTTCCTTTCAGTCAAATCCAATTTTAACTACATCTACGAGCTGTCGATACTCAGCAATCTCCGTGAGCTCCAGATCCATACATGTATCTGCCTCCTGAACATCTCCTACAGACAATCTAAATTCAATAGTAAAAAACTGCCTCCCAAACCTGCTTCTGCTCCCTTATTCTCAATCTTGCTGAATAACACTCTTTCTACTCAGTTCTCCAGGTCAGAAACAAGAAAAGCTTGGGTTTTTCTTTTTCCATGGTCACATGTTATTTTTGCTATGTAAGTGTATAGCAAGTTCCTCTATAGTGACATAATAGAAGACATGTCAGTTGCACTCACCTGGAGTGCTGCTGTTCAGCAGCAGCAGCAGAAGTTTCTGAGGTAGGTGATCCTTTGCAGCTTACCTTAAAGTCTTTTTCAGCCAGAGTTCTCATTAGGAAACGTAACTCAATGGATTCTATACATACTACTCACACTTCCCTCAATAATGATCAGTGATAAACTACTATAAAAGCCTGAACAACCAGCAGATGGGAACAAGAAAGAAGGAACCAGTTATTTTAATCTATGTAACCAAGTGTTAATTCATGAGGGCCAAAGTGGTCTCATTCTTAAGCTTCCTTTTTTTTTTCTCCTAAGATATATAAAATTTACAAACATGTAAATCACTTCTCTCAATGAAAGCCTGGCTAGACCTGGGTCTTTTGTACCCCAACGCACCCCTAACCCACAATACACTCCTCTCCATAAACTTTTTGAGGATACTAGACTTGCCACATGTTATTAAATAAATGTTTGCCCAACAATGGGCATAGAAAGTTAGTGTGTGCTTAGTAGTTTAGGATAACTGCTTACTTTAGTATAACTACTAGTTAGTTTGAATGTGGGGTCACTTTGGTGATGAGACTCAAGATTTTTTATTGAGGAAAAAGGAACTGCAGAAAATCTGGGTGTGACAGAGCTCTAGCTGGTAATGAACAACTGCCGTTCCTCTAGAATCCCTTAGGTCACTCATTCTCATTCTATAATTTTCCAGATGAAGAAATTGAGGATTGCCAAGCTAAGAGACTAGCTCAGGTTCAGACAGCTCAAAAGTACAAAACCAGAAGAAGGGCTTTGGTCTCAAAGTGACTAGGGAGGCCAGTGCTCTCCACAAGAAAACAATGCTTGCACGAACTACCACTTCTAAAGAGCACAAAACGTTTTTGGTCAGGGAAATGTGAAGAACTGCTATTTAAACATGGACATACAGACCAGGTTTAATACTGAGATAGGTGTATTTTAGAACGTTGTTTCAGTGTTACTGGCTGATTATCTCTTCAATAGAAGATGAATGTCCATAGCTATTACATTAATAACTAGAGTTTAAGAGTTTCTCATTTCCCTGGAGGTTTTTTTCTTTATGAACTCTGTGTCATCCATCTTATTTAATCATTTTTTTTTTTTTTTTTTGAGGTGGAGTCTCGCTCTGTTGCCCGGGCTGGAGTGCAGTGGCCGGATCTCAGCTCACTGCAAGCTCCGCTTTCCGGGTTCACGCCATTCTCCTGCCTCAGCCTCCCGAGTAGCTGGGACTACAGGCGACCGCCATCTCGCCCGGCTAGTTTTTTTTTTTGTATTTTTTTAGTAGAGACGAGGTTTCACCGTGTTAGCCAGGATGGTCTCGATCTGCTGACCTCGTGATCCGCTCGTCTCGGCCTCCCAAAGTGCTGGGATTACAGGCTTGAGCCACCGCGCCCGGGCTCTTATTTAATCATTTTAAGTCTACTTTATAAATAATCATGTTCGGCACATATATTTTTATCATAGTATTAATTCTTTTCTACTAACCCTTAATGAATGCGGTCAAATTTAGTAAAGCACTGCAATGCCAAATCAGTACATTTGGTTAGTTAGGGGAAGCTGCCAGAGATCCTTGCAGCTAAGGTAAAATTTATAATTGCTCCTAGGAAATACTTTACTTAATACGATTCTAGACTTTTCCTCATATTCCTTCTTACTCAGAGAATCAAATGTGCAAATAATTCAACTACACAAAATTCACAGGAAGTTTATCATCAAAATCCTCCTTAATAAAACTAAGTATAAGAAATATCTCATGTCCAGGATATAAAAGGGACTATGAAAGGAAATCAGTTGAAAAAGGAGCCACACACATATACACCATGGAATACTATGCAGCCATAAAAAAGGATGAGTTCATGTCCTTTGTAGGGACATGGATGCAGCTGGAAACCATCATTCTCAGCAAACTATCGCAAGAACAGAAAACCAAACACCGCATGTTCTCACTCATAGGTGGGAACTGAACAATGAGAACACTTGGACACAAGAAGGGGAACATCACACACCGGGGACTGTTGTGGGGTGGGGGGAGGGGGGAGGGATAGCATTAGGAGATATACCTAATGTAAATGACGAGTTAATGGGTGCAGCACACCAACATGGCACATGTATACATATGTAACAAACCTGCACGTTGTGCACATGTACCCTAGAACTTAAAGTATGATAAAAAAAAAAAAAGAAAGAAAAAGGAGCCACAAATAAACAATCAGATAAATTAGCTGCATCACGTACATGGACAATTTTAAGAGACAATTGTAATTACTCTAGTGGAAATCTAGCCTCTCTAAAATTCAGTATCTAATACTAGACAGTTTATCTTTTCACAAAGAATTTCTGACTATATACATTTAATTTTTTATTTTACTTGAAACATTCTGACAAGCAACAGACAAACTGAAATTACAGAACAGACAAAATGAATACATTGAGGCATATAACACATACCGGAAATGAAGGCTCTGATAAAGTACAGTTAAAGCTTGGAAACGACAGGAGTTTAGAAATAAAAAATTACAGAAGACAAGAGACATTAAAGCTGTCATAACTTTTCAAGAGTAAAGAAAACAATTGTATAGAAAACTAATTTAATTTTAAAGTGTAATTTTTCTTCCCTAAAACGTTTCTTACACGAATAACAAGGATAGAGTAAATCTGTGAGAATGAAAAGAATTTAAGAGTTAGAAGGGACTGCAGTTATCACATCATCTCATCCACTCCATTTTAGAGATGAGGAAACCGAAGCCCAATGAATAGCTTTGCCTGGACAAAAAATACTTCAAGTTTTACATATTTCCAGATTATACATTTAAGTTAATCACCATTTCATTAGATATACTGCCATCTGTCCAGAGAGTAACTAAAAGAGATCACGTTTTTGGGAGCTAAGCTCTGAACACAGCTGTCACTTTGTAGATTTTTGCAAAAAGAACATATAAAAGGTAAAAGACAATACTTTCTTTAAAATGTGAATGCCTCAATTGAGTTTTAGAATACCATCCATTATTAGAAATTATTCTATACAGTAGGTAAACTGTAATCACTAACTTAAAAAAAGTGCTAACATATTTACAAGAAATTAGAAGTTTTTATAGCCCTTAAGCATCTGTGCCATTTAAAAATGGAATGATCTATACACACAAACAAAACACTCTTGTAGTACATTCTTATTTCCTAAAGCTGCCTTTAATGAATATATAATGCTAATAATCTGATATGACCTTTTAATATTTTCTAGTTATGGTTTTATAATTTGGGGGTGAAATACACCAAAATTTTAGTCTGAGAGTGGCCAAAATTACCAGTGCTTCCTGTTGTCTTTGGCTCCTTAACACAGCTGCATCAGTTGCTTTTTTTTTACTACACATAAAATAATTGACATAAAATCAATTTAACAACATGTAATGAGTGCCTGTTATATGCAAGGCATTTAAATTGTTTGGCTGGCCATAATGGGGTCACATTAAGGTTTGTTACTTCAATTCCAAATAATGGGTAATACATTATTCCAGAACTTTTTGGAACCCGGTGGCCCGTTTCCTAAAAGTTGTTTTGACTGCACTGGCATTTTGGACCTCTGCTCTTTCCCATTTCCCTGTGTGTTAGTAATTGACTTTTTTTGATATGTTTTATGTTTGCCATATTTCACAGATCCTTTCATTTTGCTCACTTTTTTGTACCCTTCTCCATCCTGCCTTTCCTGCCTTTCATTCTCTTCTTCGCCTGTCTCCTGGTACTTCCCCTCTTCTTCCTCCTCCTCTTCTCTGTTCCTCCTGTTTTCTTCTCCTTCCCCCTCCTTTTCCCTTTCTTCCTCCTCTCCTTCCTCTTCCTCTCCTTCCCCCGCTCCTTCCTCCTTCCACCACCCCTTCCTCTCCCCTTCCACCTCCCCTTCCTCTTCTTCCTCCCTTCTCCCTCCCCTTCCTCCTCTCCCTCCCCTCCTCCTTTCCCCCTCTCCTTCCTCCTCTCCCCCTCTCCTTCCTCCTCTTCCCCTTCCCCTTCTCCTTCCTCCTCTTCCTCTCCATTTCCCCTTCTCCTTCCTCCTCCCCTTCCCCTTCTCCTTCCTCCTCTTCCCCCTCCCCTTCTGCTTCCTCCTCTTCCCCCTCCCCTTCTCCTTCCTCTTCCCCCTCTCCTTCCTCCTCTTCTCCTCCCCTTCTCCTTCCTCCTCTTCCCCCTCCCCTTCTCCTTCCTCCCCTTCCTCCTCCCCTTTCCTTTCTCTTCCTCCTCTCCTTCCTCTTCTTCTTCTTCTTCCTCCCTTTCCCTTCTCCTTCCTCCTCTTCCCCTCCTCTTCTCCTTCTTCCTCTTCCGTTTCTCCCCTTCCTCTTCCTCTTCCCCCTCCCCTTCCTCCTCTTCCCCCTCTCCTGCCCCTCCTTTACTTCCCCTCCCTCCTCTTTTTCCTCCCCTTCCCCCTTCCTTGGTCTCCTTCCTCCTCTCCTTTCTCCTCCTTCGCCACTCTTTCCTCCTTTTCCCTCTCTCCTCCTTCCACCTCTCCTTCCTCCTTTTCACCTTCTCCCTCCACTTCTTCCCCTTCTCCTTCCTCTTTCCCTTCTCCCTCCTTCTCCTCCTCTTTCTCTTCTTCCTCTTCTCTGTCTTCCTCCTCTTCTTCTCCTTCTCCATGCTCCTCCTCCCCTTCTCCCTCCTCCATCTCTTGGTTTCTTTCCTTCTGATGGCCTTGCTCCCTCTCCTTTTGCTCCTGCTCTTTCCCATCCCTCTTCTCCATTCCTCCTCCTCTGCTAGGTCCTCTCTCCCTCTCCCGGCCTCGCCATTTCTCCTCCACCCTTTCTTTTCCCCCTTCTCCTCCCTCTTCTCACCTTGCCAGTGTTCTGCTCCTGAACTACCTTCCTCACAGGTTCCATCCCCTCTACCTTCAGGCCCATCCTCTGCTTCTCCCGCTGACTTTGCCTTGCCTTCACTCACCTCTGCTTTGTCTGTAAGGTCATCTGATAGGATCTCTGTTTCCTCCTGTCTTCCTCCATGCACCTTCACATTTTCCTCATTTGCTTCTACCTCTTGCTCCTCTATTCCATTTCCTTTTGAATCCTCTGTCCTTCCTTCTCCTCTGGGATCTCTGACAAGCGATCACATTTAAAATCATACTTTGCCATGGATTTGGATATTATGGGTTTAGTCTCTTTTTCATTTCCTTGTTCAATCAATTTCCTGCCATACCATATGTTTTGGTCAGTTTCCACTTCATCATCCTCTTTCTCTCCACTACTAAATTCTATTGCCTCCAGTTGCTGGAATCCATCAGCTATACCCTGCTGACTCTCACTTGCACCTTCCATGTAACAACTGGCTTTTCTACTGATTCTCTCTCACTGTCAAAGATCACATCTTGCTTGCAACTTTCCCTTTTCTTAACAAAATCTTTATTTTCTTCACTCTCAGTATTCATACCTCTATCTGGTAAGTTGCCAAAGAAAAACTCATATTTTTTGTGCTCTTCTCCCTTTTTCTTAAATCCTTCATACCTGCTATTTCTGCCAGTTTAGTTTCCTTCTCACTGACTATTTCTTCTGCTTTTGATTCCTTCTGACTGTGTCCTCCATCACTTTCCTTTTCTATTTCCTTGGCATCAAGTTGATCAACACCATTATTATTTTCATGTCTAAATACGTCTTTTTTGTAAACCCTCTCCATCAGTGTCAGCCTGAGGTCCCACCTGGCCTGAGTCATTACCTATTTCCTCATCTGAAAATGCTTCGATAGGCGTAGCTGGTTGCGTCATGAAAATCCCTTGTGACACATGTTGCTCACATGCTTTCCCTTCTTTCATTTCTGATATTTCTTCATATTCATCACTATCATCGTTTTCAGTAAGAGCTGTATGCTGCATCAGTTCCCCAACTGTTTGTTGTTTCTGTAAATTTTTTGAAGTAATTATCATAGTCATACTACTATTAGTTTACAAGGACACCTTATCTACTTTAAATATTGCCAAGATTTTACATTTTTATAAGCCTAGGAGAATAAAAATAGCAATTTTACCAGATAGTTGCTGAAGTTTTGTTTTCTTTAAGGATCATTTGTGCCACTCTCTAGTCTGTGATACATCTAATTTTGACTTAGTAACATGTATCTGTGTTTAATTTTCAACTCGTACTACCTGCCTTAATTTTGCCATTAATCACAATACCATCAATATTTATTCTCTGCCTCTTTTCTCAATCCGAATCAATCCTTACATAAAATTCGAGATAATTTTGCAAGATGCTATTAAAAATGTATACTTCTTAGCCTGGCACAGTGGCTCACACCTGTAATCTCAGCACTTTAAGAGGCCGAAGCGGGTGGATCACCTGAGGTCAGGAGTTCAAGACTAGCCTGGCCAACATGGTGAAAACCTGTCTCTACTAAAAGTACAAAAATTAGCTGGGAGTGGTGGCACATGCCTGTAATCCCAGCTACTCGGGAGGCTGAGGCAGAAGAACTGCTTGAACTCGGGAGGCGGAGGTTGCAGTGAGCCAAGACTGTGCCACTGGACTCCAGCCTGGGCAACAAGAGCGAAACTCCATCTCAAAGAAAAAAAGTACACTTTTCTTGTACATAGTACAGCTTAGTATATTTTTCCCACTTTCCTGATCATCTCTAATTTTCAAATTTTTTTCTTGAGACGGAGTTTCATTCTGTCACCTAGGCTGGAGCTCAGTGGCATGATCTCAGCTCACTGCAGCCTCTGCCTCCTGGGTTCCAGCGGTTTTCCCACCTCAGCCTCCTGAGTAGCTGGGACTATGGGTGCGTGCCACCACACCCAGCTAATTTTTGTATTTTTAGTAGAGAGATGAGGTTTCACCATGATGGCCAGGCTGGTCTCGAACTCCTGACCTCAAGTGATCTGTCCATCTTGGCCACCCAAAGTGCTGGGATTACAGGCATGAGCCACCACACCAGGCCTAATTTTCAAATTTTCATTGTCTTTTGAGTCCACAAAATTCACAAAATAAATAAAAATGTAAAATTAAAAAAAAAATGAATAGTCCACTCCTAGAACTGAAGAAACTGCACATGAAATGTTTTTTATCTATAAACTAAATAATAATGAATATTTTTCTTTTCTAAACAAAACCTTCATATGCGCTTTCAAATTTTTGACCTTCTTCCCTGTACTGATTATATTCTTTAATTATAATAATTTCTATAAATGAAAGAACACTAAGAGGAAAGAATATTAAGTGTAAAATGTAAGATTTGTATAAAAACTATGAAATCAAACACTGACATTTGAATAATGCATTAACAATATAAAATTAATTCCTGCTGGATAAAATAAGGCAAAACCAAGTTGCTGATCTAAATTCTACAAACAAACTAAAGGATGCACATATCTAATGAATTTGGGTCTCTGGATAGTAAAAACTCATTAATTCAAATTTTATAAACTGTGATGATTAGGCCTAGAAGAGGTTCCTATTGTGCCAAAGAGATTATTAAAACACGACAAGTTAAAAATTAACAAGTTAATATACAGAATAGTATAATAAATCTTTTATCATTTACTAAAGTAGGCCTGGTAGGGCCTAAACTTAAAAGGACTATAGAAAGTATAAAATATATGTCAGCTTAAAAGCAATTGCTTTCCGTTTCTGGTTGTTCTTGGCCTTGCTCTTTAAAAAGTCATGATTCTTTTAAGAGCCCTAAGAGAGGAAGGCCCGGTTGCCAGAACTGATTTCTAAAGGAACATGCCTTTCTTTCCCTAGCACAATAAAGCAGCCCAGAAGAGGGAGAGCCTGGAGTCTAAGGGAACAGGAAGGAAAGAAACAAGAAAGGTGTCTGCTTGGAAGTATAGTCAGTCAAAAATCAGTCAATATTCATTGAGCTTCTACAACTGTGTTCGAACAGCTCTCCAATATTCAAAGGAATGCTGTTATTCACCATGCCTTTCCGTATTATAGATAGAACGAATGAGGACTAGCTCTAAATTTTAACAATTTAGCATGATTCTCCTGCACTTCAGTGACTTCAATTTTAAGAGTTTTAAACCTGAAAACATGTCAAAGACACTACAAATAGAAATTAAATTTTTTAATAGTCTTCTTCCCTCAATTTACATTTCTCCAATTTATTTTCCTAATCCTCAAATCCCTCATTCATTCATCGCACTAGTCCTTAAAGCCAGGAAAAGCAAAGGATTTCAGGGCAGGCCTTTATCTCTCTATGGTTGTGAAAACCTCAGCCTAGTCCCTTCTTTTGCTATTTGTTATTCATTAAAAGTCTCTCTTTCCAACCCATGAACAGTCTCTAATTTCCAAATGTTTAATCTTATTTTTATGCTATCAATTTCTTGATAAATTAAAGCCCAACCCAATATTGGGAAAGGTTACCAAAGATTTTCACTAAAATCACAAAATTGTAAAGCTAAAAAAGATATTAATATCATTCAGTAAAGTCAGCATAGTAATTCATTCAAAGTCATACTCAACCAAAGTCAGAGAGCCACTCTATCAATAAATGGTAGTCTTTTCCTACACATAAGAACTGCAATCATAACCTATGGCTTGACAGAAGGAAAAGTATGGCTAGTATAACTTAAGTTAGTGATCCCAAAGAGCAAATTTCAGCAATAAAATGCTTCCACTCTTGTTTCTTTACAGAAAATACATAACATCAGAACAAGGCAAAATGGAGGTTATCTACATTGTATCCCTCTGTCTTTTAAATTCTAAAGTAAATGCTTACGTTTCTTGTGTTCTTTCCAAAAACCATCCAAAAAATTAACTTAAACTGCTCTTACCAACAATAATGAAAATAAATCTCCATATTATACCTTTTGTTTCTGAACTGGTGGTAATTTTAATGACTTTTCATTGGAATTCAGGCTCATGTGTGTCTGAAACATAAAAAATATATATTATAAAAAGAATACAGTATAGGCTGGGCGCGGTGGCTCAAGCCTGTAATCCCAGCACTTTGGGAGGCCGAGACGGGCGGATCACGAGGTCAGGAGATCGAGACCATCCTGGCTAACACAGTGAAACCCCGTCTCTACTAAAAAATACAAAAAACACTAGCCGGGCGAGGTGGCGGCGCCTGTAGTCCCACCTACTCGGGAGGCTGAGGCAGGAGAATGGCGTGAGCCCGGGAGACGGAGCTTGCAGTGAGCTGAGATCTGGCCACAGCACTCCAGCCTGGGCGACAGAGTGACACTCTGTCTCAAAAAAAAAAAAAAAAAAAAAGAATACAGTATATACACTATGTACAAATTACATATATATATATTTTATATATATGTGTACAACATATATAGTACAAATTTTATATATACGTGTTACACACACACACACACACATATATATATAATGAAGGGAAAACAGATAGTAATAGAATCTACTCTCAATTGCCATACTAATAATGTGAGGATCCATACAAATTTTATTATATGTGAATTATACCTCAATATAGTTGGTTAAAAATAACAAACAAAATAAGAAATAAAGTGGTTTTCATGCATATAAGAGTATAGGAAGTATGCACACATTCACATACACAATGAACTAAAATTCAAACTCATATTTAGATAAACAGATAGGAAATCATTACCATATTCAAGATATCAGTAGTTTCTCCAAGGCTTTCTATGGTTGAAGAATTATCTATCTCTGCTTCTTTGGTCATTTCATCTAGAAAATAATCTGAATGATTAAATGGGAAAAAGGAAATCCAGATTTCAACAGAAAAGTGAAAGGCAACTGGAGAGAAAACAGAAATTATTCTATAATATAAAGTGTAGGTATAATTTTACTAAAAGTCCTTTAGCCTCATGTCAGGGAAACTGAATTCATTCACAGTGACACAGGTTTTAAAATCTTTGTGAAAGTTTAAAAATGTTGACACCAATTAGATTACAATTGTTTCATTCATATGAACAGGCAAACACTATTCCTTTGGGATAAATAACTACCCAGGTATCGAGCACTGTAATAACTAGTCCTAAGAAGAGCCCCAACGACCTACATCCTCCTGGTGTTCATCCTCTTGTGTAGTTCCCTTGCACATTATACCAGGTTGGTCTGTATGTGCACAGCCAGTAAAATAAAGCAGACGTACCTGTGATAGCATTATAGCTTCTGTTTTGGTTATACACACGTATGCACCCTTGTGCTCACTCTCTTGCTCTCTCTCTCTCCCCCTCCACCCCTGGCTACACACGTGTACTCTCTCTCTTTCTCTCTAATCACTTGCTCTGTAGGAGTCCATGTTGTGAGCATCTCAAGGAAGTGAGGCCTCCTGCCAATGGCCATGTGAATGAGCTTGGAAGTGGATCTTCCAGTCTCAGTCAAGCCTTCAGATAACTGCAACCCCATCTGACAGTGTGACTGCAACCCTATGAAAGAACCTGGGCCAGAACCACCCAGCTAAGCTCCTGCTAGACTCCTGACTCTCAGAAACTGTGTGAAATAATAAATGCTTTTTGTTTTAACCTGCTAAGTTGTAGAGTCATTTTTAAAATGTAGCAACAGATAACTAGTATAAACACCTAGAACCTTTCACAGAAAACTGCAAGGTTATTACATCATAAAGTAGATAATTAAAAGTCATAGGCTCTACTTGACTTTACATGTTTCTCAATTTCTCACTATGCCTTCATTGATCACTGATACATTTGGAAGCAGCTCCTTAATGAAGTCTTCACTATGACAGTCCACACTGATCCCTCCCCTTTTTAAATCCACTGAATTGAACGAGCAAATAATAATTTGGTATTTATTCCATGTGCGGTAATATGCAGAATAGCAGCCTAAGTAATTGCTAATTCTTTTTTATTTTTTATCATCTATATTTAAGGTATAAAACATGTTTTGATATGCATATAGTAATAAGTTCATTAAGTATTAGCAATTACAATTTTGTTGTTTGTTGTTAAAAAATTGTAACTGCCATGAAGTTGTAGTCTATGAGAAATTACATCCGTATGTTGGGAAGCAGGAAAAGTTTCACTATGGAGGTACATAGAAGGATAAGTAGAATTCTGAGAGGCAGAGATGGAGGTATAAGGGGAAGACAATGAAGCCCATTCCTAATAAAGCAGCAGAACAGTAGTCTGAGCAAATGAGCAGAGGACAGAAGCTTGTCTTGAAGGTTTACCAAGTGCCAGAAATATATGCTTTTATATATGTTACACTGACCCTATGACAAGGAAAGTTAAGTATTATATCCTCATTTTGTAAATGAAGAAAGTTTCAGTGACTGTTGGTGTCCAGTGTCAATCTTAAGTCTGTCTGACTCCACAGCCCTTGTTCTTTCCACTAAGTTAGACTGAAGAAATCAGTCTGATCAAAATTAAGAATCAGCAAATTTTTCCCTAAAAGGCCATATAGTAAATATCTTAGGATTCCTGGGCCATATAGTCTCTGTCCTAACTAACCTATGACATTGTAGCAGAAAGCAGCCACAGACAATACATAAAGGAATGGGTATGGCTGGGTTCCAATAAAACTTCATTTGTAAAAACAAGTGGACAGCTAGATTTGGCCCAAGAGCTATTGTTTGTAGACTACCATAATACATTACTACCATAAAACTACCTATTACCAAATGAAGATCGTAAGGAAAAGACTATTGAGAGACAAAGCTAGAATTGGGAATTATATGGGCAAATTAACACTTGTTTTCATAAATATTAGGAATTCACTGAAGACACTGGAGTACGTGTAAACTGAATTGCACCTGAGGAAGATCAATGTGGAAAGTGTTATGCGGGATAGATTGGAGAGGGCAGAGAATATAGGTTTGGAAAATACATAGCAGATTATTTAAACTGATGGCCTTGCCTCAGATTTGACTGAGAAAACAGAAGTCATCATATCTGATCCACTTGATCTTCTCACCAACAAACATACACAACTACCTATATTTGTACCCAAGTTCTCATTTGCCTGTTAAAATGTAGGATGTGTTTTTCCTGTTACCAAAGACCACTCTCTATGCGGCCCCTCCTGTTTTGCAAGAGCTTTACAACTTTGGTTATACTTTCTCTCCTCTGTGCTAGCTCCCTCTCCAGGACTACTGGCTCATTCATTACCATACAAATGTGCTCCAATATTTTCTATTGAGCCCACATCCCCCTCTAGCTGCCAGATCATTTCTCTGCTCCACTTGATCGGCAAATACACAAGGGAATTATCTGCTCATCTTATCTCCTCTTCAATTCCTCATTCCCCATTCATAACTGACTCGTAACACTCTGGCTTCTTCCCTGATTTTCCCCTAGAACTGCTCTTGTCGAGGTCACCAGTAAACTCCATTATACCAAATCCAATGGATACTTCTTTGAGCTATCTTCCCTTGATCTTTGAGCAGTACTTTGCATTCACGACACTACACTGTCCTAATTTCCCACCTCCTGCCTTATTGGCTGACAAAGCTGACGAAGGCTTCTTTGCCGGCTCTTCCTTCTCTACCTCTCAAATGTTAGATGTTCTTAGGGCTACATTCTAGGCCCTCTTCTCTTCTGACTCGACTCTCTAGCAGGTGATTTCACCAACATCCATGGATTTTATTATTATTTTAAATAGAGAGAGGGGGTCTTGCTGTGTTGCCCAGGCTGGTCTCAAACTCCTAACTTCAAGCAATCCTCCCACCTCAGCCTCTCAAAATACTGGGATTATAGGCATAAGTTACCATGCCCATCTCTTTTAAATACCATCTCTATGCTGATGGCTTCCAAATTTATATTTCTAGTCCAGGGCGCTCTTCTAAACTTTAGGCTTGTGTTTCAACAATCAGCTTGATATTTCTACTTGGATGCCTCACAGATATCCAAGGCTTGGTTAATTTTATTCCTCAAACGTGTCAAGCTTCCTCTTGCTTAGGAATCATCCTTGATTCCTCACTTTAATTCACACCTATGTGTGGTGCATTAATAAGTTTAGCAAGTCCGGTTGGTTTTTATGTCTATAATGTATTTCACATCGTCCCTCTTCTCTTTTCTTTTTCTTTTCTCCATCTACGCTGCAAACACCTTGGTCCATACACTATCATCTCTTGCAAAGGGCTCACAAGTACTCTTCCTATTTCTAGTCTGGCCTCTGCATAATCTATATGGAGGTAGAAGTGATCATAATCATCTTAAAGTGGAAATAGGATTGGAACACACTAGTCTACTGCTTAAAATCTTTTAATGACTTTCTATTGCACTTAAGAAAAACATCCATATCAAGTAGATCCTCATGGCCTATAAAACCATAAATAATTTTTCACTGTCTCTTTCTCCAATACCGCTTTGTCTTACCCTTTCCCTCACTTTCTAGCCCTACTGGTTGTCTTTTTCTTCTTAACTGCCTCCAAACCTTTGCCTATATTATTTTCTTTGCCTGAAATACATCTATTCTCCTTGTGTAGCCATCCCTTTCTTATCCTTTAGCTTAAATGACACCTCCTTAGTAAGACGTATCCTGACATACTTTTCCTCCATTATAAAGACTGAAGTCTGTGAATGATTTAGAAAATGTCACAGTATATGTTAGACACAACTTTCAAAATAAGTTTTATTAAGAAGAGAGTGTTAGCAGTCACAAGAAGACAAGAAGAGATGGCATTTCCTTTTGATATAGCTACAAAATCATGCATATTTTCACATTCAAATCTCTGGGACTGAGAAACAATTTTCTCTAAACCATAAATGTCTTTTTTCCTTGTACACACTACATACTGCTTGTCACAATCTACTACTTTTTCCATGTCCAGGGCTGAAGAGTACCATTAGACACTGATTCTTATTTCAAAAGAAAACATACAAAAGTTGTGGGTCAGGTGCAATAAATCAGCTCATTACCAAGGTCCTAGTTAGATATAATATCCCATTCCCACAGCCCACAGTTCTTAGCTGAGTTCCCAATCCTATATTACCTCAACCCTTTGCCTAGCTTCCGGATCTCAAAGATGCACAAATTATCTGTTCCTAGACCCTGATTCTTAGTCCCTGATGACAGGTTTATCTTCTTCATTTCAAATCTACTGCTTACTTTCTGATCTCCTAGTCCTGGTTTCTTGTCTTACCCCTATCAAATAGAGAAATATGTTGGCTATTACAAATAAAACTGCTATGAATCTTCAAAAAAAAAAAGTTTTGAAACTTACAGTAATTTTCAGAAAAGGAATGTCTCCTTCAAAAATTATTTGTCATTTACTTTAAAAAAATATGTGTCATTGGAACAATAATTTTAAAATACATGAGAATCCCTAAATTAAGAGAGAATATTCCCTCTTTAGACATCCTGCAGTAACATACAGACACTCCTAAGATACACAAATATCTGTAAAGAAAATTACTTAGAATAGGTATAGAATAGTGAAAGAGCTGGGATTACAACTTAAAACATGAAATCTGTATCTAACAGGTAGTGAGGTAAAGGTATTAACATTAATCATAACAACATTTACTGAGGTGTTTCTAGAGGTGCTGGGCTCAATGCTAATTATTTTATATGCCTGAACTCACTGAATCCTCTCAATCACTCTCTGAAGTCAGTATTATTAAGTCAATTTCAAAGACAAGGAAACTGAGGCTTAGAGAGGAGAGGTTAAGTAACTTTCCCAAAGTCAGTCACACAGCTAGTAAATGTCAAAACTGGCATTTGACCCCAGATCAATTTAACTCCATATTCCATGCTCTTAACCATTATGTTATACTGCCTAAATATAGAATTTCACATAGATCCAGAAGACCTGCATTCAAATTCTGACCACTTCACTTATAAGCTGAGTGACCTTGAGCAAGTCACTTGATCTCTTCAAGTCTTGCTTTTCTCATCTCTGAAATGAGGACTGTAACTCCCTCCTAAGTTCATCGAGTGGTTTCAGGGTTTAAAGGGGATACAGTTAAGGAAGGTAGTATGACTGTTACCCACTGCTCTATAAAGATATGCTGCTGTGGTTACATGGCAGTCTTGGGGCACTGATGATGCGTTCCATTTGTAAGGATATTCCTGGAGTTGAGTTCAAATGAGGGATGTTAGGCTCTAACCAGGGAGAGAACAATTTATATAACTGGAGAAAACATCTTAAGATAAACATAAAAACAACAGGAGTAAAAGGCACATTTACCCTGAGAGCAGACAGAGTAGCAAATGTTACCTGATTCCTCTGGGTGCATGAGGTCCTGTTCAGATAAGACGCTCTGTAGGTTACTCTCAGAACAACGTGGAAAGACCAAATTGGGGGGAAAACAAGCAGAAAGGCCAAGAGTCCCTTCTATTGGAGGTAGTGTTCTCATCATTGAAACAGAATCTGGAGACCTCTCCTTTAAAATAAGCAGGTTAAACAAACTATTAAATGATGTTATATATTTAATATTGATATAAACCTTCCTAAAAGTTACAAAAATATTTAAGAGAAAGAGTTCAAAGTATGCCAACACTCCACAGCATTTACTTCTTAATAATTCCCAAAAGCTCAAAAACATTTTGTTCTGTTGTCTCTGTATCTTAGTTGCTCTAAATTTCAATTTGGAAGCTTTATTTTTCACATAACGGGGGAAAAGTGTGTGTGCATTTTCTCCACACTCCCTAAGAAACAAAATATTACTTAGAAGATGTAAATTAACAACAACTAAAAACACTGATGGGGTATTTCTCAACTTTTCCATATATGCTTTTTCCAACAAAACACCAGATTTAACCTTTTTATACTTCAAAAGAAATATGTTGGCTATTACAAATAAAACTGCTAGGAACCTTCAAAAAAACATGTTTTGAAACTTATAGTAATTTTCAAAAAAGGAATGTCACCTTCAAAAATTATTTACCATTTACTTTAAAAAGCATATGTGCCATTGGGGCCGGGCTTGATGGCTCACACCTGTAATCCCAGCATGCTAGGAGACCGAGGCTGCTGGATCACTTGAAATCAGGAGTTTGAGACCAGCCTTGCCAGCATGGTGAAACCCCGTCTCTCCTAAAAATACAAAAAATTAGCCGGGCATGGTGGCGCGCGCCTGTAGTCCCAGCTACTCAGGCGGCTGAGGCAGGAGAATTGCTTGAACCCAGGAGGTGGAGGTTTCAGTGAGCCAAGATTGCACTACTGCACCCCAGCCTGGGCAACAGAGTGAGACTCTATCTCAAAAAAAAAAAAAACCCAAAAAAACAAAACACACACACACACACACACACACATATATATATATGTCATTGGGACAATAATTTTAAAACACAGAAGAAAAATCTCTAAATTTAATTGAGAGGGAATATTTCCTCTCTCTAATTGAAGTCCTTATTCCTTTGTTTTCCCATTTCATTGTTTATAGTATACAATCTTCCACTGCTCATGAGGCTTAACTGAAAGACAAAAGAATGTAGCATTATATAAGTTCTACAGAGTTCCGAACAAAGTAACATTGTACCTATAGTTAACGATACTGTATTGCACACTTAAAAATCTGCTAAGTGGGTATATTTGTTGTATTTTTACTACCATAATAAAAAAAAGCATGTAACAAGGTGAAAGTCAAGCCACATGCAGTTGAAAAAATAATTCAGCATTCAATGTGAGGTGATAAAATAGGACTATAAAAGGATGCTTTTATAGCACCATTGTCTATATGCAAAGGTTTTCTATAATTTAAACTTTCTAATTGTGTCTTTAAAAAAAGCATTAAGCTTTTCTGAATTTTTCTGAATTAACTCTAGAAGTTTGTAAGCACTCAACTCTAATAATTTTATTTAGCAAATTTATCTGAGAAGACCCTTTGACTTAAAAAGAAGACAGATTTTTTTCTTCTAGTTTTCTTTGCAGTGCTAGATAATACTATTATACAGAATAGGCCACCATTGTACCCTCTCTCTTCGCCGCATACGTGCTGATAGAGTTCTCTGCAGTACATTTCCTGAGGTTAAACTGCCATGCGGCAGAAAAGTCGCCACAGATAAGCAAGTATCACTTATTTCATTGAATTCAATTTCTTTCGCCACACTACGATGAGGAGCAGCAAAAACTACCATGTGACATCCACCACAAGCAACCTGCAGCATAAATCCACAGAAAAACTAATCAACATTGGCTTCAAACACAAACGAGTTTTTAATAGTTATCAGCTGTAAGACATTTACTTAGTGGTAGGCTTCCCAGACAGACTGACTTGGTGAATCTGTCTATACGTATGTGTGTACACAACGAGAATGTGTATACAATATGTATAAAATAAGTACACAATTGGCCGGGTGTGGTGGCTCAAGCCTGTAATCCCAGCACTTTGGGAGGCCAAGGTGGACAGATCATGAGGTCAGGAGATCGAGACCATCCTGGCTAACACGGTGAAACTCTGTCTCTACTAAAAATACAAAAAATTAGCCGGGTGTGGTGGCGGGTGCCTGTAGTCCCAGCTACCTGGGAAGCTGAGGCAGGAGAATGGCGTGAACCCAGGAGGCGGAGGTTGCAGTGAGCCAAGATCGCACCACTGCACTCCAGCCTGGGCGACAGAGCAAGACTCCGTCTCAAAAAAAAAAGTACATAATTACCATACATAGTCTTTAAATACTGTGATCGAAAATTAGAACAAGCTTAATCCACCATTTAACTTTCAATTTAAAATAATATAGAGAAAAAATACTTGGCAGATTACATTTCTCCTTACAGTTAGAAAATGTTATTTTAATCTGGGAGAGACATTAAAAACGTGAAAAATTGCTCAGAAAAGTTCTACTGGAAGAATTTTTTTTTTTTTTAAGTATAAATCAGTCTCTTGGGCTAATTATGTCTCTAAGCCCTCTTTATATGAACATTTTCTAAGTTTAATGCTTAAAAGTAAATCCTTAGAGGAAAATAAATGCAAGTATGCATGATGACAGAACAATAAAAAATGAAATCAGCATTCAAAGAATTTTGAGAAATAAGTCATTTTCAAGAAAATGCTTAAAAAAACCCATAGTGCAGTATTTTCTGTACATAGGTTCTAGGTACTTTATAATGTTCTATTTTTCCTTCATAACACTTTAATTTTTTTTTTTTTTGAGACGGAGTCTCGCTCTGTTGCCCAGGCTGGAGTACAGTGGCCGGATCTCAGCTCACTGCAAGCTCCGCCTCCCGGGCTTACGCCATTCTCCTGCCTCAGCCTCCCAAGTAGCTGGGACTACAGGCGCCTGCCACCTCGCCCGGCTAGTTTTTGTATTTTTAGTAGAGACGGGGTTTCACCGTGTTAGCCAGGATGGTCTCGATCTCCTGACGTCGTGATCCGCCCGTCTCGGCCTCCCAAAGTGCTGGGATTACAGGCTTGAGACACCGCGCCCGGCCAAATTTTAAAATATATATATATTTTTGTATATCCCTTTTAAAAATTGTAAGACTATAATGAATAAGTCCTCAATGAATGAGGACATGGTTATTTCATTCATCACTGTATACAGTACTTTGTATTTCTTTTTTTCTTTCTTTTTTTTTTTTTTTGAGATGCAGTTTTACTGTTGTTGCCCAGGCTGGAGTGCAATGACACAATCTTGTCTCACTGCAACCTCTGCCTCCTGGATTCAAGCAATTATTTTGCCTCAGGATCCCAAGAAGCTGGGATTACAGGCGTCTGCCACTACGCCCAGCTAATTTTTGTATTTTTAGTAGAGACGGGGTTTCGCCATGTTAGCCAGGCTGGTCTTGAACTCCTGACCTCAGGTGATCTGCCCGCCTCGGCCTCCCAAAGTGCTAGGATTAGAGGCGTGAGCCAGCGCACCTGACCAGTACTTTGTATTTCTCATACTTAGCACACTATCTTACCCATAGTAGGCTTTCATTAAATGACTATCAAATCAATAAATGAAAGTGTTCCGGCCGGGCGCGGTGGCTCAAGCCTGTAATCCCAGCACTTTGGGAGGCCGAGACGGGCGGATCACAAGGTCAGGAGATCAAGACCATCCTGGCTAACACGGTGAAACCCCGTCTCTACTAAAAAATACACAAAAAAAAAACTAGCCGGGCGAGGTGGCGGGCGCCTGTAGTCCCAGCTAATGTAGTCCCAGCTACTCGGGAGGCTGAGGCAGGAGAATGGCGTAAACCCGGGAGGCGGAGCTTGCAGTGAGCTGAGAACCGGCCACTGCACTCCAGCCTGGGCGACAGAGCGAGACTCCGTTTCAAAAAAAAAAAAAAAAAAGAAAGTGTTCCATATTATGAGACACTGAGTCTTTGAAGGACAAATTTCAATATTATCATCAAGTCAACAGAATTTTCAAAAGTCAAAACTTAACTGGCAAAAATATTAAGAAACAATACAGGTATAATGCATGATGGTGATGTGACACTGAAATAATACATCCTTAACCTATGAAAATTTAGCCAAAAAACCGTATCTTCAAAACTCTTTATTTTATTTTTTACTTTTTTTTTTGAGACAGGGTCTCACTGTCACCTGGTCTGGAGTGCAGTGACACAACCTCAGCTCACTGCAACCTCCACCTTCCGGGTTCAAGCAATTCTCATGCCTCAGCCTCCCAAGTAGCTGGGATTACAGGCGTGTGCCACCACGCCTGGCTAATTTTTGTATTTTTAGTAGAGACAGGGTTTCACCATGTTGGCCAAGCTGTTCTTAAATTCCTGATCTCAGGTGATCCGCCCGCCTTGGCCTCCCAAAGTGCTGGGATTACAAGAGTGAGCCACCGTGTCCCACCAAAACTCTGTTTATTATCAGACTTTCTGTTGAGCAGGATTTGAGAGTCTAACATTAATTCAGCAAATATTTACTAAAGACTACTGTGAGCAAGGTACTCTGCTGGGTGCTACACAAGATACAAAGCTTGCAGGCATGGCACAGTCCCAGCTTTCAACAGATACATGAGAACGAAACAGAACAGTCAAGATTTCAGCAAAAAGGAAGATGCTAAAGGAGGACAATTAGGAGCAACACATTTTCTGACTGGCATAATGTCTGACATTTGGCTTTTAGGAAACAAGTATATTTATTAGATATATTTATGATACTCTTCCATACAAACATAAAAGTACTTATTTTCTATGAAATACTGAAAGATTTGGCCGGGCGCGGTGGCTCAAGCCTGTAATCCCAGCACTTTGGGAGGCCGAGACGGGCGGATCACGAGGTCAGGAGATTGAGACCATCCTGGCTAACATGGTGAAACCCCGTCTCTACTAAAAAATACAAAAACTAGCCGGGCGAGGTGGCGGGCGCCTGTAGTCCCAGCTACTCGGGAGGCTGAGGCAGGAGAATGGCATAAACCCGGGAGGCAGAGCTTGCAGTGAGCTGAGATCCAGCCACTGCACTCCAGCCTGGGCGACAGAGCGAGACTCCGTCTCAAAAAAAAAAAAAAAAAAAAAGAAATACTGAAAGATTCAAAAACAGTAATACGAAAATATAAACAGGGAAATGTGATAGCCTTACCAATTTAACTATAAACCTCAAAAAATTAGAGCACAAAGTAGGAATAAAGTGACTGGTAAAATTCTCCAGTCCAAGTCCCAATTTTCCGTGGCGACCATCTCCAAAAGTATACATAAGGCCGATATCTAAAATGCAAAAATAATGAAGAGAATTATAAAAGTGTTATTTGTATGCATCTATTTGTAAACAGATAAATATGTTAACTCATACTGCAATTATAATTATCCCCCTCAAATTCTGCATTGAATTTACTCTATTGATCTTTCCACACTCTCTATGGTCTCTGTGGTCCTTCATGTAACATCAGGCAACAAATATTCTGAGAATAAATCAATTAACCTTGGTGGTTTGTGAAGCTGATGATCCGTCATGCAAGGCAGTGTGTGGAGCAGCAGCAATACAGCATGCGAGCTTGATACACACATCATATATTCCAAGGGAAGGAGAAGGAGATGCTTGTATTCTGACCCCTACATCCCAACACAGTCTATTTTCCTTTTTCCTGAGGTCATTGATAGATCAGAGTTTCTCAACTTTGACATTATTGACATTTGGGGCCAGATAATTCATGGTCGTGTGGGTCTGTCCTGTGCACTGTAGGATGTTCAGCAGCATCCTTGGCCTCTACCCACTAAATGCCAGTAGGACAACTCCACTCTGCAGCCATGACCATTAAAAAATGTCTCCAAACGTTGTCATGTGACTTGGGGAGTGGGATGTGCATAAAATCTCTACAACTGGCTTAGCGTAACTAATCTGGCTCCTGGGCTGTGGAATACTGTTGAAGTAAATGCCATAAGCCAACAATGCTAACTAATTCCTATACCAAAACTTAGGTCCCCTCTGAAACTGGGCCCACAACGATGATGATTAATCTTGTCACTTCTCGCCAGTCAGCCCTTTTGCTTACTGACATAGCAGCTATTACGAACCTTCACACTCCTTTCTTCAAGCCGCTTCTTCATACCCTCCATCTCAACTGGGTTAAGTGCCAGGGAAGCAGAAGTAAGGGGGCGGTTAATATGGTGCAAAGCAGGGGAATTTTCCTCTCGTCTGGGGATTAGGGAAGGCTTTCAAAGGGAAACCTAAAGGATGAGTAAGGTTTAGCGGCACGAAGAAGGGAGCAAAAAATCTTCAGGCAGTCAGCAGTACACAGAAAGCCTCTGAATCAAGAGCAAACATGGCTTGGGCAAGAAACTGAAAGGCAACTAATATGCCTGGAGCACCAGAGTGGTAGGAAATGAGTCTGAAGAGGTGAAAAGGGAGTGTCCTGTTAGTTCAGATGAAGAACTTTTGAACTTTTATCTTAAGGACATTAAGAAGGAAAATGAATGGTTTTAAGCTGGGAAACAATTGGGTTACCTTTGGGGACCTCTGATTTAAGATGGCAAAAGTGACTGCATACTAAGCAAATCCAAGAGAACTGACTGAAAGATCACTAGAAATAATAATATAATTCAGTAAGGTGGCAAGTATAAAAATAAATTTACAAAAATAAGTGGATTCCCTGTAAATAAGTGATAGTGTTTGGACTCTTTATTTATTTTCTGAGATGGAGTCTCGCTCTGTTACCCAGGCTGGAGTACAGTGGCACGATCTCGGCTCACTGCAACCTCTGCCTCCTGGGTTCAAGTGATTCTCCTGTCTTAGCCTCAATAGCTGGGATTACAGGCACACGCTGCCACGCTGGCTAATTTTTGTATTTTTTTTTTTTAGTAGAGATGGGGTTTCACCATGTTGACCAGGCTGTAGACTCTTATAATTCTTACTATTAAGTATTTATGTCCTTCTTTTATATATATTCCTTATCATCTTTATCTCTTCTTCCTCCTTCTTTTCAACCTGATTTCTTTACCCAACTGTTTTTTTAAGGTTTGCCTTTTAAATTTGATTGTCTTTTGCCTGAAAAAAAATAAACCCTGATCCAAGCTGCCTGATGGCACTTCCAAGTTCAGAGAGCTTTTAAAAATATGAGCCACCGGCTATAATGGGGAACTGGCAAGGCCTTGCGGATAACCCACTACGTACTTCTCATTAGTCCTGGAGGAAAAAAAAAAAAAAAATTCCACACCACTTGCTCTCTAGGGACGATTGATGAACAAAAAGGCAAACAAAGTTAATGTTCAATGATTTGTGCTATAACTCTTTTTATCAGGAGTAAAGGTACTATGAAAATTTAACTAAATCATCAAATTGTATGTTAGATGACAGATTAAAAACTATGTATTTACTATCAGTGGCAGTTTAGAGTTGATGCAAAATGACAGTAAGGACAGAGAAAGTGACACTAGGACCCTACAGTTAAGGGATACACATCAACAACTCTCAGTGGATGACGTGGATGACGCATGAATAATACTTTTCATATTCTATATAATGCTATTTCATGATATGTTCTCAAGAGCATTGATACTTGATAATGGGCAGGTCATCCTCTCTGAAAGGTTCTTTGGGGAAGAACGAACAGTGTATCTTGCATTTGCTGATTCCTAGCTTCCCTAGCCAGATACCATTAGATGAGCGGTAGCTTTTTCAGGAGCTTTTTCATAGCAGGAGCTTTTCAGAAAGAAGGGAAAAAAGTAGAAATGCTAAAACATGGATTATGTCAATATACTAGATGATTTCTGACTTTCCGATGATTCACTCCATTTTTAGACAGAAATAGTGAAATTATACACCCTTTTGTTACAAAGCATTGAAAACTGTGGACTATATCTATTACCTACATATATGTGACTGAATCATTTAGGGGAGAATCTTTACGGAGTCCTACATTATTAGCAGCACATAGTTTTGAGGCTGAGAAGTGGGCTCAAAGGAACATTTCCCTGCATGAAGGAGAGTGGAAGAAGGTATCCACTTAGTGGTCTCTGAGGGGCCTTTCTCTCTAACACTGTGGAAAGAGAAGGAAAGGAGTCATTCCTGAAAACGCCTCCAGGTGGCAAAAACATAAGAATCGACTCGGCCTGAATGCAGCTCTGTCAGACTGAATAGGAAGAATGTTTTAAAATAAGTCTCTGCTTGTGGGATTTTTCCTTTTGGCCTGAGCAGAGTTAAGAGCCTTCAAACTGATATAATTTCAAAAAGATTCCTGTTTTCTGCCAAAGAATAATACTATAGT